>NC_089597.1:129028569-129225287 GCF_019320115.1 Miscanthus floridulus
CATCATCTCGGTCACCTTTAGCAACAACTCATCAGCATGTGAATTTAGATTTCTCTACACTTGCTGACCCATCTGTGGATTGAAATCCCGTGTGCCTTGATACCTTAGATTTGGAATCATGTGAAGGGTGTTATAATCTATGCCATAATGATACCCTTGTGGAATCTCTATCTGTTGGGTCCTTTGCTAGTTTGCTACTTGAAGTCTCTGATTGTAGACATGAGGATCTATATCTCTACGGATCCTTTGAATTGACGGTGCTATTTTTTGAGCCGATGACGGTATGTGGCCTGATGTGCCAAAATTAATCATCCGGTTCTGACCTTGAACCACTGGCTATTGCACATGCTGCACTGATGATCCAGGATTATACTGTGTCTAATTCGTAGTAGCACCTTGAGCTTGCTCAGATGAACTCTGAACTACTTGGACATCATCATTACCAACTGGTACTGCTTCTTGATGGCTAGTACCGACTTGATTAGTCCCCTAGGTCAACGGATGTGGAATGTTGTAATAAGCTGGCCCAACCTGACCATCTGAAACCCATGAAACACCTCCTTCATGGTGTTGTGGAATGTGTCCAAGAAAGCTTCATTATGGCTTGATATGGCATCACGAACAGATTTGTTTACAACTTCCATGAAGAGATGCCTGTCTTCAGCTTCAACTGCATCTGTCTGCCTGTGTAATAGAACTCTTGGTAGTGGAAATTTCTAAACAATTGTATTGTCATGTGTTTTGGTGTAGGACAACAAATACTTGTTCTAAAATTCTTCTATAGCTTTGCTGATGACATCTTTATCTTCATCAGGTAGGTCTTCGTAATGTACCATAAGGATGTCGTTGTTGTTGTAAACCACCATGACGATTGTGGGGTCCCACCAGGCATGCCAGAACATGTGTCGACACGAAATTTCATCCCGTGCTGAGGGCACACGAGCAAGCCAGAAGGGTCCGCTCGATGGAGCTGGAGATCCACCTAGCTTCAGCATAGGGATGGTCGATCCTGTGCACTCCTCCCGAGACGTGCTAGTCAATTTGACCCTACAATTGACAAGAAGAGAAAGCTAATCAGTAATTTAAGGCGGAACGTGCCGGTGTTGCCAGATAGTCCCGAATGTGTGGCTCTGAGAGCCGATATGGAAGGAGATCAACTAAATAGTCGATTCCAGTATATTTAGGATGAATATCGTTATTTAGACAAATATTAGTTAATGACAATAAGATGTCAACAATAATTAGTTTGTGCTAAGCCAATGACTGCAAGTAACCGAATCCCTTTTATATAAAAGAAACATCTCATCATCATTTAACTATTTAATAGACATAAATCTAATGAACATATTAGATCTCATCCATCGCTATGACCAGTGGGGCATGAGACAGAATCATGCAGGCCGTAGAAACAACAATAGACTCAACGACCCTAACTTATTACTAATATCAGTGGGGCATGAGGCAGAATCATGCAGGCCATAATACAATAATAAGATCATGGGGCTAACACATCTTTCAACCTATCTTTACTTCAATGGTCTTGTGACGTGAACTGTTCGTGAAAGCACTCGATATCGGCTAAAACAGCCGATTCAGGCATGGCACACAGTTAAGGTCATGCCCTATTAGGAACAGATCTACCAAATAATGATCCCCACTCTACGGTGCTAACAGTGGGGTGTGAGGCAGAATCACACAGGCCGTGATAACGGGCCATGGAACGGTTTTCGCTAGCCAATAGATCTATTCAAGATGAAATATGCCTTAAGCGCACACTATGCACGATCAAGATTGACATAAAGCAGCTGATAAAACATAACTCATTGTTTAAAGGGCAGATTAGATCAATTTAGATTAACAAACGATGGGTTAAACAGGATATAAGGCCGATCTAGATCAATCCCAATCGGGCGAAGTGATATTGCTGTAATTAAATAAATAATGGAAGCAATAAGCAATATCGGTAACTTCATGAATCTATCCGAAGGAATGCCACCCTTAGATAGAGCCGATAACTTGACCTTAATCTAGTTCAAGCAGTGGAGGTCGACTGGATCGATGCAGTCGTACTTGAACTAAACAAGAGACAAGAACTAGCTTATACCAGAGTCACAGTGGAGGTCAACCGGATCGATGTAGCCATACGAACAGAAGTATAAGCCATGACGGTACTTACAGACAAGCCGGAGGTCGGCCGGACCAATGCAGCCCTGCTCGCTGAAGAACTCATAGAGATCTACTCTACTCCTACTCCTAAGGGGTGGCCGGAGCCAAAAAAAAGTAAGGAACTTGTATTTGGTTGATTGTGTGTCTTTTTTACAATAGCCGGGGTCCAATATTTATACCCGGAACCTACGCATGATTCCTATCTAAGCACGACTCATCACAATTTTTTGCCTAAGGGAAAACATTCCGAATTTAAGATAACTTGGACCCTAATCTTTCCCTTTTTGTAGAGTCCAACATGTTTTGTCCTGGCGCCGATCATAGCCTTTGTCATTATCTGCTGGCGCTATCTGAAGAAAGTCGATTCCCATGTTGCATTCAAATCAACTGATACCGATCTGCACATAATTGATTCCTTGATGACATGATCTTGGGAGCTCTCGAGTCCCTACGATTCTTCTTCCAAATTTTGGTGTAAACACATGCCCCCAATTTTGGGATAAAAGTAATTTTATTCCAAAATTATCATGTCTGTACCCCCGATAGGTCCACAATCTTGGGTAGAGAATCTTGATCTGGGGTCTACTATTTGTCACCATCTATGTTAGCTCATGAGCCCATGCTCCAAAACTTTTACAAGAGCATCATTGCTTCACGGGCGCTTGGATCCATCCTTCCAGGCCGACTATAAGATGTCTATCCGACTCTGGCGAGAGCAATTCAACATTTCAGCCATGTCTCTCTTCTATCTGCTCCCTCGAGTACCTCTGACTCCGCCTGACCCTCCATGGTCTATCTTTCTGCCATGAAGATCTTGAGTGGTTAGAAGAATTCTTGTGCATAGGGTGATTGCGTCGCTCATCTTAGCGCCATGTCGAGCAAGAGGATCAGCTACTGCGGTTAGAAGAATTCTTGTGATATCACCTGAGTCTTTTCTCCATGCTTGTAGAGCTGTTCTAGTGTTTGCAAGGGCTAAAATGTGTGGACACCTTTCCCTTGTTTGCTTCATCAAATGCCCACCAGGAAAGCCACAGGCTTCTTTCCCACAGTTTTCCAGTCACTGAGAAATCAGCTGGGCATCTGTTAGGCGGGCGGCCTTTCCCCTTCTCCTAGTATAATCCTATCAATGGGCTGATGTGACTCGGTTCATGATGACCTTCGGCCTTGCAGGGATCCGGACTCCCTTCAATCCAAAGAAGCCTCGGTGGGTCGATCGCTGGTCAATGTAAATCTTTCGTATCCATCCCACGATATTTTGTAATTATGGGAAGCAATAAGTCCAAATCTGTTGTCTCTTCACTATCCGTCCCCTGAATTTCCAGAGTGTTGATCCATCTCTGTATCTGACTTCAATTCCATACCCTCGGCGAAATCTATCTTCTCACCTTCCCGGGCTATATATATGGGCCACGGCTGTGGATCGAAAAATAACCCGCTTCATCTCAAATCTTTTGGGTCTTTAGTATAGTTCCTACTTTCCCATAGGTTTGAGATCATGGAGAACAACAAGAGGTCTGCTGAGGAGGCGCTCAACGGATCTGCATCATCGCGCCAGCGCCTTCATTGCCAAGAGGGTGCAACTCGGGGTGCTCCCATCGTTCCAGAGCAGAGGGCCGATTCCACTCAGCCTTTGGGGTCTTCTTTAGCACCAACTCACCGCCAGCTCCCCCACTATCCAAGGAGGTAGATTGACAATGACGATCTACTGGCCTCCATCGATCAGACTGATCAGAATCTAGCCAACTGCCTCTCCCTCGCAGAATCGGCTCTGGCCATGATTCAAGGCCGATCACCCCTTGAGGCCAATTCGGTGGAGGATAAGTTGGCCAAGGCCGAGGCCAGAATCACGGGTGAGATATCTATCATAACTTTTGCTTCCTCTCAATCTCATCTTCAAGATTTCTGATCATCTCCCCTTTGAATCTTTTAGATTTGTCCACTCAACTGGAAAGCCTCCGATTGGCTACGGATTACGCGGTGAGATTCGTCAATGCTAGAGGCGCCATCCCGGCGGTTCATCTACATGACATCCCAAACCATGTCAGGGAGGTCGCCTTGCATGGCGTTCGCCATGGTGCCACCATGGCATTAGCTGCTGCGCAAGCCCGTTCTGGCTATGAACTTCGGTTTCTTCCCATGTTTTTCTAGCCGCAGCGCACCCTAGGGATCATGAGCGCCTGGTTGAGGATTTGTCCAGTGCCACCAACTCTGTAGCCTTTATTTCCCAAGCCAATGATATAGTAACCAAAGTGTTTTCCGGCCCATAGTTTGTAATAGGATATATTTAGCAAACAAATTCTCCATCTTGAGTGATCTTCCTTTGCTTTGTACTTATATGCATCACTTTGTCCATGTTTGCTTGAGTTCTATAGGTGATACACATCATACCGGCTTTTACCCCTTCGGGTTTATTTTTTCACTAGAGGTGATACCTTTCTGGTATCGGCTATTAGAGCCGACTACCGAACAAATTGGTTGTCAAGTGTTAATCCAGACGCTAGGGTGATATTTCTTTAGATATTTCCCATTGATTGCTCTGCCAAATTCTTCCTCTCCTTTCAGTGTTTCCAAAATATAAGCATTATTAGGCACCCAATGTTTGATCCGATAAGGTCTTTCCCAATTAGGTGACCATTTGCCGAACTTACTATCCTTTGACCCGATCGGCAATTTCACTTTCTAGACCAAGTCTCCTTCAGAGAATTGCTTGATCTTGACCTTTTTATTGTAATATTTTGCAACTCTCAGTTTATTGGCTTCAATATTTTCAAGAGCACGCAGCCGAAGGCAACTCAAGTCCTCTAAGGTATCTATCATAAGATTCTTGTAGACTTTGGCTAACAAATCATTTTGCAATGTAACACGCCTTGATCCAATCTAAACTTCCTAAGGAAGAACTGCATTATGGCCATACACAAGTTCATAAGGTGACATTTTAATTGATCCATGATAGGCCATCCTATATGCCCATAGTGCCTTATTAAGCGTTGAATGCTACTTCCTTGGCTATTCCTCAATCTTTTTCTTGATCAGCTTGATCATAACTGATTGGATGCCTCTACCTGGCCATTAGCCTGAGCATAGTAAGGAGAAGAATTTAGTAGCTTAATTCCCATACTGGCAGCAAAATCTCTGAAATCTTCTAATGTGAACATTATCCCTTGATCGGTAGTTATAGTTTGAGGAATCCCAAAACGATACACAATGTGCTCCTTAACAAAATCAACCATGTTCTTTGAGGTTATCGTCTTCAAAGGAATTGCCTGAACCCATTTAGTGAAGTAATCTATGGCTACCTATATGAACTTATGTCCTTTGCTTAAGGGCAGAAAAATTTGGCCAATTAAATCAATTCCCCAACCTCGAAACGGCCATGGCTTGATTATTGGATTCATGGCCGATGCAGGCGATTTCTGGACATTACCAAAATGTTGACAGTCCTGGCACCCCTTGTAATATTCAAAACAGTCTTCTAATATCGTTGGCCAGAAATATCCAGTTCTGTGGATAATCCATTTCATCTTATAAGCCGATTGATGAGCTCCACATATCCCTTCATGCACCTCACCCATCAATACCTTAGCCTCTTCTTGATTTAAGCATTTGAGCAACACCCCATCGACTATTTTATAATATAGCTGATCATCTAGTAAAACATACTTAGTCGATTTATACCTCAGCTTTCTAGTAACTTTCCATGCTGGGTTCCTAAGGTAGTCGGCTATTTCAATTCTCCAATCATTACTCGAGGTTTCACTACTCAAGACTTCTTGAAACACCCGATAACCTGAAGCACTTTGAGCCAAACGATTAGCCTCTTGATTTTGTGCCCTCAGAATATGTTGAAAAGAGACATGAGGAAACTCTTTGAGCAACCTTTGACACTCATCATAATATCCCCTCATAGCACCTTCTTTGCACTCATATAGCCCGATCAACTGATTAATAATTAACTGCAAATCTCCAAATACTTCAATTGCTTCAGCCTTTACTTCATGAAGAAGTTGAAGCCCCTTAAAAATAGCTTCATATTCTACTTGGTTGTTAGTAATCATTGGCTCAGTCGGAAAAGCAAACTCAAAACTTGCCCCCCGAGGCGAAATAATAACAATACCGATGCCACCACCTTGCTTGCATGATGATCCATCAAAGAATAATGTCTAAGGCACCAGCTCTGCATAATCAATGCTCGGTTTATGATGCTAGGTGACAAAATCAGCCATTACTTGCCCTTTGACTGCTTTAGTCGATTCGTGCCTCAAGTCAAACTCCGATAACGCGAGAATCCACTTTCCCATTCTTCCATTCAGTATTGGCATTGATAACATGTGCTTGATCACATCAGCCTTGGAAACAACCGTACACTCGGTCGATAATAAGTAATGTCGCAACTTAGTGCAAGAGCAATATAAGCACAAGCATAACTTTTAGGTGGGAGAATATCTTGTTTCTAGATCTAGGAGTCTTCTACTCAGATAGAAAATGACCTGCTCTTTTCCTTCAAACTCTTGTATTAAGGTCGATCCAATTATTTTGTCATCAGTCGATATGTACAACTTAAAAGGCTTACCTTACTAAGGAGGGACCAGCACAGGTGGACATTTCATATACTCCTTTATCTCCTCAAACGCCTTTTGTTGCACATCACCCCATTTAAATTCTTGATCATTTTTCAACTTCAACAAGGGAGAAAATGGCAGAACTCTCTCCGATAAATTTGAAATGAATCTCCTAATAAAATTAATCTTACCAAGCAGAGATTGTAACTCTATTTTACTAGTCGAGGGCACTGCTTCATCAATTGCTTTCATGCTTTTCTGACTGACTTCGATTCCTCTCTCGTGGACCATAAAACCCAAGAATTGTCCAGCTGATACTCCAAAAGCACACTTATTAGGATTCATCTTTAGACCATGTTTTCTTGTACATTCTAGAGTCTCCCGCAAATCAGTTAGATGTTCCTTGTACCCCTTGGATTTTATCATCACATCATCAATGTAGATTTCAACAATCCTGCCGATCAACTTATGAAAAATATAATTCATGGCCCTCTGATAAGTTGCGCTGGCATTCTTCAGACCAAAAGTCATCACAACCCACTCAAATAAACCGATTGCGCTAGGGCACCTGAAAGCGGTCTTTGCTATGTCTTCCTCAGCCATGAAAATTTGATTATATCCCGCATTGCCATCCATGAAGCTAATAACTTTGTGACCGGCCGCTGCATCTACCAACATATCGGCTATTGGCATCGGATAACCATCCATGGGTGTTGCCTTGTTCAAGTCCCTGAAATCAATGCAAACTCTTAATTTTCCATTCTTCTTATACACAGGGACAACATTTGATATCCACTCTGCATATCGGCACGGTCGGATAAACCTTGCTTCCATTAACCTTTCAGTCTCCTTTTTTATATCGCCAAGCACATTTGGGTTGAACCTTCTTGGAGCTTGTTTAAACGGTCGATATACAGGTTTGATTGGCAACCGATGTTCAACAATTGATCGGTCTAGACCAGGCATCTCATAGTATTCCCAAGCAAAACAATATTTAAATTCCTTTAATAAATCAACTAACTCTTGCTTACACTTAGGATCTAGCTTGGCACTTACATACTTCGGCCTAGGTCTATCACCAGAACCAATATCCACCTCTTCTAATTCATCGGCCGACGTGAAGCCATGCCCTAGTTTGCCATCAATGCCATCTATTAGATTATCCATTAAGACAAATTTTCAAAGCCGACTGCTTGGATCGGCTATTGGCTTTCATTATTGACTCTAATGAAGCCTCCTTCCCATAATTTGCCAGAAAAGCATTCAAAGTCTGCTAGCTCCCAAAAGACTGGATTGGCTGTTGCGATACTCACAGACTCAGTAGCGTGAACCAGCTCGATATCATCTCCATGCCATTGAATCATACACTGATGCATGGTTGATGGTACACAATAGTTCACATGAATCCAGTCACGACCAAGGAGTAAACTGTATGACCCTTTTCCATCGATGACGAAGAATGTGGTGAGTAGAGTCTTACTCCCGATTGTCAGTTCGACATTCATTGCCCCCCGGGTCTTAGACGCATTACCTCCAAAGTCCTTAAGCATCATGTCAGTCTCAATCATATCTCCTGGTCCCTTGCCAAGCTTACGAAAAGTGGTGTAAGGCATGAGATTGACAGAAGCACCTCCGTCCACCAACATCTTGTTCATCGGCTTACCATCAACCAAACCTTTTACATATAAAGCCTTTAAGTGCCGATGCTTGACTGGTTTATCAAATATAGCTTGTTGTATAGCCGTCAGCTTGGCAACTATCTCCTCATACTCCGATTCATCAAAATCCGAATAAACTTCTTGATCTACCGGAGCTCTAAACTCTGATGGCAACAGAAAATCCATTTGAATATTAGCCGATGGTTGCTTTCTATCGGCTGTTTGCTTAGCACGCCATACTTGAGATTTACCGGATGCCTGAGCCTGTTCCAACTCTTTATTCCTTAGGCGTTGCACCCTTCTCTTCTGGCTTCTTGTCAAACCTCCTAGACACCATTGGCCTTCCTACCAAACATATTCTCTCTCATTACTTTCTTCTTCATAATCAGCCCAGTCTTGATCAACAACTCTTTTTCCAAGCCAATTATGAACATTTCCATTTTTAAGCATCAATCCATGTTATTATAATGATATGCATCATGAGCATGGATAGACCAGCGGTTGGCTTGAGATTGCCTAAACTCCCAATACTAATTGCTGCACTCTGGATAGTTATTCCTGGTAGGCAACTTCAAACCTTCGTTCGAGCAATGTCTGAAGAAAGGATAATTACAATGTGATTCAACTTGCTTTCTTTCATGCCTCTCTTTTTCCTGTTGACGCTGGAATTCTTGTTCTTCTAACCAACGCTGATAATCCTTTTCTTTCTGCCACTGCCACTTATTCAACAGAATCTGAGATGTAATCCGCGGCTTTGTCGCCCCATCTTTTGACGTTTCCCCCTGCTCATATCGGCTCTTTTGCTTGTCGCGACGTCTTCTAATTTCTCTATACTCGTCAGCCGATATTTACATTTTGGGATCGACTGTTCCAGCTTCTCTTGATTTGGTCGATGTCAGGACCTTAGTCTTTCCTTTGAGCAGCGTAGCATCGACCGTGGTTTGATCTCCTAGGAAAGGATTATCATCAATTTTCATTTTCTGAGGCGTATCAAATTTGAGTCTTCCTTGTTGAATAGCCCTCTGTATATGCTGCCAGAAAATTCTGCATTCATTAGTGGAATGAGAAGTAGCGTTATGAAACTTGCAGAACTTCTTATTCTTCAACTGATCAGGGGGCAACATAACATGATTATCAGGCAACTTGATCTATCCCTTCTCAAGCAAGAAATCAAAGAGCTTGTCTGATTTTGTGACGTCAAAGTCATAGCTCTCTTTGAATCCTCTTCCCCAAGGATTTGGCACTATTACTGTCTTTTTGCCCCAATTCCATTCAGCCGCGGCAACCTCTTCTTCTTCATCTTCATAGCCATCATCTACTGAAGATGGATTATAAGCTTCAGCCACTATGGTACTCTTTTGGAATCGGGTATCTCTGCGCATACTCTAGAATTGGCTATTGAGTGCTGCCACTCGTTGAGCCAATTGACCCAAGTTGTCAAATTCTTGTCCCAGTAGTTTTTCTTTCCATGTTGGTAGCATTCCTTGCACGGCCAAAGCAGCTAGCTGATCATCATCCAAGTTTAATGAGAAGCATAAATTTCTAGTCCCTCGGAACCTCTAAAGAAACTCAGTGCCTGATTCGTTAGTTTTCTGCCTTATAGTTGTCAAATCGGTTATCTTCTTTTCTCTAGTCCCAGTATAAAAATATGTATGAAACTTCTTCTCTAGGTTAGCCAATTGGCAATGGAGTTGACTAGCAGTGATGAAAACCAAGTGAAGGTTGGCCCTAATAGGGACAAGGAGAAGAAACGAGCTCGATGGGCCTCTTCAATGGATGCTTCGCCCAACTGTGTAAGATACCGACTAGCATGTTCTATTGTGCTTGTGCTATCCTAGCCAGTGAACTTAGCAAACTCTAGGAGCCTGTATTTTGTAGGAAGGGCGACCAAATCATACCATTCTGGATATGGGCATTTGTACGAGAAGGTCAGCCCTTTTGGCTTCAGACCGAACTAATTCTTCATCATCTCGGTCACCTTTAGCAACAACTCATCAGCATGTGAATTTGGATTTCTCTACACTTGCTGACCCATCTATGGATTGAAATCCCATGTGCCTTGATACCCTAGATTCGAAATCATGTGAAGGGTGTTATAATCTATGCCATAATGATACCCTTGTGGAATCTCTATCTGTTGGGTCCTTTGCTGGTTTGTTGCTTGAAGTCTCTGATTGTAGACATGAGGATCTATATCTCTATGGATCCTTTGAATTAACGGTGCTATTTTTTGAGCCGATGATGGTATGTGGCCTGATGTGCCAAAATTAATCATTTGGTTCTGACCTTGCCCCGTCGGCCGTTGCACTTGCTGCACTGACGATCTAGGATTATACTATGTCTGATTCGTAGTAGCACCTTGAGCTTGCTCAGATGACCTCTGAACTACCTGGACATCATCATTACGAGCTGGTACTGCTTCTTGATGGCTGGTACCAACTTGATTAGTCCCCTAGGTCGATGGATGTTGAATGTTGTAATAAGCTAGCCCAACCTAACCAACTGGAAACCCATGAAACACCTCCTTCATGGTGTTGTGGATTGTGTCCAAGAAAGCTTCATTATGGCTTAATATGGCATCACGAACAGATTTGTTTACAGCTTCCGTGAAGAGACGCCTATCTTTAGCTTCAACTACATCTGTCTACCCGTGTAATAGAACTCTTGGTAGTGGAAATTTATGAACAATTGTATTGTCACGTGTTTTGGTGTAGGACAACAAACACTTGTTCTAAAATTCTTCTATAGCTTTGATGATAACATCTTTATCTCCATCAGGTAGGTCTTCGTAATGTACCATAAGGATGTCGTTGTTGTTGTAAACCACCATGACGATTGTGGGGTCCCACCAGGCGTGCCAGAACATGTGTTGGCACGAAATTTTGTCCCGTGCCGAGGGCACACGAGCAAGCCGGAAGGGTCCGCTCGATGGAGCTAGAGATCCACCTAGCTTCAGCGCAGGGGTGGTCGATCCTACGCACTTCTTCTGAGACGTGCCAGTCAATTTGAGCCAGCAATTGACAAGGAGAGAAAGCTAATTAGTAATTTAAGACAGAACGTGCCGGTGTTGCCAGACAGTCCTGAATGTGTGGCTCTAAGAGCCGATATGGAAGGAGATCGACTAAATAGTCGATTCCAGCATATTCATAAGAATAAATCAGTTAAAGTTCATGGGGTTGTGTGAGAAAAATCGGTTATCATTCAGGATGAATATCGTTATTTAGACAAATATTAGTCAATGGCAATAAGATGTTAACAATAATTAGTTTGTGCTAAGACAATGACTGTAAGTAACCAAATCCCTTTTATATAAAAGAAACAACTCATCATCATTTAAATATTTAATAGAGATAAATCTAATGAACATATTAGATCTCGTCCATCGCTATGACCAGTGGGGCATGAGGCAGAATCATGCAGGCCGTAGAAACAACAATAGACTCGATGACCCTAACTTATTACTAATATCAGTGGGGCATGAGGCTGAATCTTGCAGGTCATAATACAATAATAAGATCATGGGGATAACACATCTTTCAACCTATCTTTACTTCAATGGTCTCGTGACGTGAACTGTTTGTGAAAGCACTCGATATCGGCTAAAACAGCTGATTCAGGCATAGCGCACAGTTAAGGTCATGCCCTATTAGGAACAGATCTACCAAATAACGATCCCCACTCCATGATGCTAACAGTGGGGTGTGAGGCAGAATCACACAGGCCGTGATAACGGGCCATGGAACGGTTTTCGCTAGCTAATAGATTTATTCAAGACCAAACATGCCTTAACCGCACACTATGCACGATCAAGATTGACATAAAGCAGCCGATAAAACATAACTCATCGTTTAAAGGGTAAATTAGATCAATTTAGATTAACAAACGATGGGTTAAACAGGATATAAGGCCGATCTAGATCAATCCCAATCGGGCGAAGTGATATTGCTGTAATTAAATAAATAATGGAAGCAATATCGGTAACTTAATGAATGTATCCGAAGGAACGCCGCCCTTAGATAGAGCCGATAACTTGACCTTAATATAGTTCGAGCAGTGGAGGTCGACCGAATCGATGCAGCCATACTTGAACTAAACAAGAGTCGATAACTAGCTTATACCAAAGTCGCAGTGGAGGTCGACCAGATTGATACAGCCGTACGAACAGAAGTATAAGCCATGATGGTACTTACAGACAAGCCGAAGGTCAGTCGGACCGATGCAGCCCTACTCACTGAAGAACTCGCCGATATCTACTCTACTCCTACTCATAAGGGGTGGCCGGAGCCGAAAAAAGTAAGGAACTTGTAGTTGGTTGATTTTGTGTCTTTTTTACAATAGCCGGGGTCTAATATTTATACCCGGAACCTATGCATGATTCCTATCTAAGCACGACTCATCACAATATTTGGCCTAAGAGAAAACATTCTGAATTTAAGATAACTTGGACCCTAATCTTTCCCTTTTTGTAGAGTCCAACATGTTTTGTCCCAGCACCGATCATAGCCTTAATCGTTATCTACTGGCGCTATCTGAGGAAAGCCGATTCCCATGTTGCATTCGAATCAGTTGATACCGATCTGCATGCAATTGATTTCTTGATGACAAAATCTTGGGAGCTCTCAAGTCCCTACGATTCTTCTTCCAAATTTTGGTGTAAACAGTGTGATGTGTATGTGATCTTGATTTTAAGAGCATGACAAACCTCTCATAAGGGTCAACAAAGCTTGACAAAACTCAATATAAAAGCAACCAGCATGTATGTGGAAGTTTTCCTAGCCTAAATAACATATATGGCTCTGGTGGGAATTTAAGCTTTGTCATACAGGAACTCATCATGTAGCATTTTTATGTTTTTCAAAAGATAAATCTCTAGAACTTTAGTTTCACTTGGAACAAGATAAATAGCAGCTCAGACCTTCTCATATCATATCCGCCAATTACCTAGACTTAGATCAAGCATATGCTACCCACGAGTTTCAAGCTTAGAGTAAATCCTTATATCAAAACTATCTTAGCCAAAACTCAGGAGAATTCAAGGCTGAAAACTAGGTACTTGAGAGGAATTATGACAGAGCAACTATTCATCATTTCCATTTTAAGAGATTATTCAGAGTTCTTTTATTTATTCAGTTCTTAAAAACTTAAAGAAAACTAGACACACTCTTTTTATTTTGTTTTCAAAGTTTAAGATCACACCTACTAATATGTATATAACTAACTACGATAATTTTTATTTTGTTTTAGTTGTTATGCATCTTTTTATTTCTTAACTAATATAAAGCAAACTCAATAATAGTAAAACTAAATAAAAGAAACACTTAGCTAGATACATAGGGGTGCTCCTCCCCCAAGCTGGATGTTGGCGTGATTGATTGTTGAATGTTGAGTGATCCTTCTTAGAGTGGGTTTGCTAGTGTATGCCCTTCTCATCCACAAATGAAATTGAGATGACTACAGCCGAGTGAACTCTCTCTTGATCACATGTACCATCCTGCAAAACACTCCAACAAGAACACCAAAAACTCGTGGCTCGGATTAGGATAAGGGGTTAGCGGTTAGCCATTCGAGGATTTGTTCTTCTTGTGAGTTTAGACAGATTTTTCATAGGCAAAGTCCTAGCAAGATGTCTATCTTAATATTTTTGGATTTTTGTTTTTTACGATGCAGAAAATTTGCATACATGGTATTTTTATTTTTATGCCGCCACAGTGAGTATTCCCATGGGTGTTTACACACCGTAGTTCTACTCACATGGGGCTTAGGATTGCAATGACAAAATGTAGTAATAAAACTTTTTATTTTCTTTTTAATATGCAACAATGATGATGATATGCAATAAAGTAACTTTTTAATTTTCTTTCTAATGCAAGGCAAGTGTAGGAAAGTGAATATGCTAAAGTGAAAAAGAATTTATGCAATGTGACCTATCGGTGAGTGTTTGGAATTTTAAGTTCTCCAGACAAGACTCCTTGTAAAGTTTTATTGATCAAGTACCTTGGTTCGCTCTTGAGGATGAGGATTCTTGTGGTGGTGCCTCAATTAGTGGCGCTTCCAATGGCGGTGCCACCTTCTTCCTTCCTTAGCGTTTTGAAGCCAATCTTTGATGACAACCTTATGTGCATCGTTGTTACTGGTTCAGAACTTTCACTTGTAGAATTTGGGGGATCAGCTCCCCCACACTTTGCTCGAAGTGTGTTCTGCTCATAAACACAAGGTAGAGATCAAGTGTATGGGCCCTGTTGGTGGGAAAACACCAACAGAACCAAAAATTTATTCATTCTTCTCTAGCCTTAGATACTTTGAATCATGGTAAGATTGATGTTGTGTGCATTGTTCATGTATAACAGGGGTGATAGGACCAGAAGGATGAGCATGAATGTAGCATTTTAACTATGACAAAAAGAGTGGAGTTGCTTAAACTATGGAAGGATTGTCCATCTTTATATAACATGTCAAACTTTTCATAACTATGACTATCATCTTCCAAAGATAAGATATGCAACATTTTAGCTCATTTGGTTAAGATCGAGATCAAGAAAGTGGTGCTATGAACATACTTAAGGAACAAGACATGTTGAGTTAATCATGTTGGACCAAGCAAAGTTGTAACTCGAACATGTTTGTGTCTTCATTTATGTGAAGACCAAGATCAAGAGGAAAACGATAACCACTTAGCTTAAGATGTTACCTTCATCATTGGAATGTGATGACACCATGTGATGAAGGGTGGATGACTTTTGGTGGTCTTCTCCTCCTGCTTGAAGCTTTCCTTGCTTGAGCTGTTCATGAGCATCTTGTCTCCCATGTCGCACACCTTCTTTCTCATTCTTTTGTCATGCCATCTTTTTGTCCTTTCTTTTGTGGATCTTGGCATTATGTTGGACCTTCTGCTCTACTCATTGTTTCTTTTCTGCAAAGGATTAGTGGACAACACATAACCGAAGGTGTATACAAATGTTTCAAAACAAGTATAGTGTTGTCATCGAGCTAAAGGTCACATGCTATAGAAAAGATGGTTTGAACATTTTAGTCAGCAGAACATGTATCCCATGTTAATAGCATGCCTTTATTGTTCACCATTACTTCTTCTCTTGAGGATTGATTTTACTTTGTATCTTAAGTTTGATTTTTATGTATGGAAGTTGTAAATACATACAAAGTAACAATGAATGGAGGGATTGCAAACCAGCATGCCAGAGCGACGGGAGCTTGAGGGGAGGAAGAGCATTGTTGGATCATCTTTAGAGGAGTCGTACTTCCTCCCCCCCCCCCCCCGTTTGAACCTTGATGTCGCTCGATACTTAAAGTCAAGTGTGAATGTTGAAACATTCCTCAGAGTGTGTTATAACTCCCATGTCCTCAGACATTGTTCATCCTTTGTTCTTTAAATCTATCGATGAGGGCTCATAACTTTAGGTCCATTGAGCAAGACCTCTCCCTTGCATTCCTCTTTTCTTTGGACTATCCGATCTAGGAGATGAGGATGCAGATAGTTTCATGATCTTCTTTTGTCAACCTTTCTTGATTTTTGTTGATCCTTGGTTGATGAGTTGGGGTTCATTAGAGATGCAAACTCAAGTTCCTCCTTGATTGTGTTTATCTTCTAGCAGCTTGGCGGAGAGTTCTTCTTCTTTGTTTGTTAGTGATACGCTAGCCGTCTTGATGATCAAGGAAGGAACTTCATTGTTATTTGCATGAAAGCTTCATCTCTAATGACTTAGAGATGTGATCTAGTGCCCATGGTCGTTCACGATTCCATGAGACACCATCGACAAACCACCACTGATTGAGGACATTTGTTGACACAAGGATGTATGCAATGGTGTAGTGGCATCTCATCATCTCGGTCCCTGCTATCGATGTACGAGTTGGTCTTTTTGAAGATGATGAAAGCAGGCATATTCTGGCTAAAAGGTGGGTTGCATCCTTGCTTTCTCATCTTAGCTTGTATTGGTAAGGTTTAATGCTAAGATGTCTTTGACGTTGCTCACGACCTGTTGATTTGTCTATCCACTTCCATAGCTGTAGTGGTGAATCTTGGATTTGTAGGTTCATACCAAACCATGAACAAGCATAGCTTAGATTCATTCTTTCCTGCAAAATGTTAATGGACACATACCCGAGGGAATACAACAAATTTGAAATACGGGTTGTTATCCATAATCAGTATGATTTTCATCTATGCTAATGAAAGGATGGTTTTTTTAGAATTACCTTAGCATAGATTCTATCATGTCTTATAGCAATTTTTATGTGTTTGCTACATTCTAGCATGGTTTAAGGCAAAAATAACTTGCAACAAAAGATAAGTGAATAAACTTTGATACTCACAGTTCTTCCTTCCATGAAGAATGAACTAGGCCTTCTTTTTCACAAAGTTGTTTGGAGTTCATCGCATGCCTTGATTCATCAACGATGTGAATTTATCTCTTGACTTACCCAGATTGGATTTGAGAGTTTCCTGCAGGGGTTAGTCCAACAAAAATAACCAGTGTCTACATAAGCAATTTTTAGTTCAATAACCAAACTAGACTCCATGTCTAATTTTGATTAAGGAAGGCATTTTAACCTAAGCACCACACTTAATTTAAAAGCCAATGAAAGTATGTCGAGTACTTCCAAACCAAAACTTACTATGGCAAACAAAGGTAGCATGAAAGCACTAAAAGAGATTTATTCAAATGGAGATGAAAGAGCATGATCATGGTGAGATTCTCTTTTTTTACAAAAGATGCAAGTGGTATGAATGTATGCAAAGAACTACATATGTTGTGGATTTGATATGGGAGAACTCAAACTAAATGGAGTGGATGCATGGATTATTCAAAGTAAACATGCAATGGAATGCAAAAGATCACTACTCATCAAATTTAAAGTCCATGAGCAAGATTATCTCACCTTTCTTGATCAAACTCACCATGACTCACAAGATGGAATTTGTGAGAAGTGCAGCATTTGTTTCTGTCACTTGAGATGTGATTTTGAATTCTTGTGACATCGACCTTCTTCTCCAATCTACACATGGTTAGAGAATATAAATGTTTATACAAACCTGTGAGATGGCAGGGTTCCAATGTTGATGGATCTTGAATGCTCAAGCACCCTAGGGTTCTTCATTGATTCTTTTTTTTCTTGTGGAAGCTTGTCGGAAGGTCAAAGCGGCGTCTACTGTCCTGTCTTATTCCATAACTCAACAAAACAGGGGTAATCCTACTAAAGCTAGTGGTATGTTGATGATCTAAATTTTTACGCCAATTGTTTCCCCGGCAATGGCGCCAAAAATGCTTGTTGGTATTTATTAACGCAAATAGAATATGAAGGATTCTGCAAGCGCACAGAATACTATTGTAGCATTATACCGGGAGTATTATAGGTATCGTTATTTATATTTTACCACAGGGAAACAATGGAGTAAAGACGTATTGAGTAATAAAGGAATATCTATCAGTCAACATACCAGCATAGCTAAAGCAAGGGGTAAAGGTAATGATAGGAATTAAGGATAATGACACTCAGGGGATAGATCACCAAGATAATGTAAACTAGGCAACTCGGGAGAACAACGGGTTAGGTAGATTCCTATGATATTCTTATTACATGGTCAAAGTATATATATATCCAACTATAGTTAAAACTAACTCTACTCTTGTGCACTTATGGACACCGCTTAGACGGTAGAGCACCCACAATAGATAACTCTACTAACGCGACTATAGTCCTACAATTTAAGAACCTGCTCAATTCGGAGTGGACTACAAAGGATAGACATGGCTGTCACCACCCACTGCTACCACCCAACCAGAGAACAGGGTATACTCATAGGCAAAGCATTGTATAAGCACCATGCTTACATGAGACTCGGCTACTTAGCCCAACCATGGTAAACTAGCAAGCTAAGCGCTCTATGAACCGCACACAAAAGTAATGATAACCATAACTAAGCAAGATATATATTCAAAGTAAGCATAGCCATGTAGATAAGAATATGATAAATTGAGAACAAGTCTTACAAGATGAAGAAGTGAAGATACATGGCTTTGCCAAGCCTCCAAGACTAGATCCGGAACTTGATCCTCGCTCCTGAATTACTAATCTACTACATTGGAGAGTCTAGACCTAATCCTCCTGGTGTAACCTGATCTCTGAATAAGAGATATGAATTAGGGTTTTAGGGATGGCTTTGCCTCAAGGGGTATAGGGCTATTTATATAGGCTAGAGCGTGAATCGTGAGCCCTTGGATCAAATCGACTTAAGCAATGGCGTAGATTGGACCTCAATGGAGGTGGGAGACCGACATTTGAAGACGGAGGCTGATAGGTGGGACCCATGGTCGGCCAACCTAGGGGGAGGTCAGCCGACCTGCCCTAGTGACAGGTGGGCCCCCCTTCGATGGTCTATCTTCTGGTGTCTTCTAGAGTCTTCTGGTGTTGGGGATGCAGGTCAAATCTCTTTCTAATGTCGGTTTGCTTGTTTGGAGAGTATGACAGTTGTCCTGGCGCTGTTTTTCTAGATAAATCCTCCTGCATTATATAAATCACCAAAGCTCTTGGAATTCATTATTTTAAACCCCTAAACCTATGTTTGGTGATGGAATTAAGTATATATGCAGGTTATGTTGCCGGTTTATATTCAACGTTAATGATCGTCAACAGTTGTCCTTGGACGAATTAGCTAGAAGAAGTACCTTCGTTCCCTGCGGAGAATACGATACTCTAAATACTTCTAGGTGAAGGCTACAATGGTAATTCCATGCGCTTACGGATTCCTTTTGTCTACGTTAAGAAATACCAATAAGCTTTCTAGCACCGTTGCCGGGGAACAGTTGCCATATTTTCTTCGAACCTAGTTCGTCCTCGTATTTGTATCTTTTCTTTTTTCTTATAAAAACACAAAAATATTTTCACCATGAAAACCACTCCTATCCAATACCAGTCCACTTCAAAGGGCGAGTTCCCTGAGCCACCACCAAAACCAAACTTTTCATCCAGCTGTGAACTCCGCCCTGTCTTAATAGCCATGGTTCGGGCACAACCCTTCTCAGGGCACTATAATGAAAACCCTTGCCATCACCTGCTGGAGTTTGAGGAAATGTGTTCATGCCTGAGCATCTCAGGCATGACACAAGAAACCTTAAGGTGAAAATTGTTTCCCTTCTCTCTCATGGGGAAGGCGAAGCAATGGTACACACACGCCATAGAAAGTATGAATGGGGATTGGGATAAACTTAAGGACAAGTTTTGTCTTGCATTTTTCCCCATGTCCCATATTGTCTCTCTACCAAGAACGATCTTCGACTTTGAGCAGCGCGAGAAGGAGTCTATAGGTACAGCCTGGGTCAGGTTTTCAATGTTAATACATGCCGGCCCAGATTTGTCTTTACCCGATGGCAAATTATTACGACTCTTTTGTTTGGGTATCAACACACATGCTGACCTATGCCTAGACATGACTGCTAGAGGCCGGTTTACACACAAACCCATGATGGAACAAGTGAAATTCCTTGAAAACTTCCTAGAAAGCTACACTTCCCCCATCATGAGAAATAAAACCCTCCAAGCGAAAGTCATGTTGAGTGTTGAGGAGTCCTCATTAGTTGAATCCAAACACGAAGCATCCTTAGATTTGACTCATGAGCCCTCACCCGAACCATGAACACCGAAGGAAACAATGCTTCATCCTTCGGAGTTCCCTATCGAATTCAGGGATTATGGCAATATCTCAAAATACTTTGGGCACGAAAAGCTTTCACGTCCTTCTAAGGAAGTTTCCCCTAAAGTAGAACCATCGAAGTAATGGTTGTTGGAAGTAAAATGTTCTTCCGAAGCAATTTGGATTCTTTCACCTTCCACGACCATACCTTGTTCATTGAGGGGAACAAACATAGAAGCCCTGTACAACCCCATAGTTGGGACTAGCATCATGTCAGAATTTCTAGCAAAACATCTTTTGGGCAGCATGCCGCTAATCCCGACCAACAAACTTTTCAAAAGTCCCTTGGGACTCATCTTCAAGTGTGGTGGGAGTGTTAGGGACGTGCCAATTTAAATTAATGAAACCGAGGTTCACTTAGATTTCCACATCTTTGCCATCCTCGACTTTGAACTTCTCATAGGCTACCCCTTTGAAAAACTTTTCCAAAAGAAACCTTTTCATGGGAGCCTTGGTGAAGAATGTGGGAAAACTGCTTCCACCACCCACCTAAGAAACCCCATGGCGAAGCATTATCCCAACCATAACCCGTCCGAGGAGGTGAAGTTCATTTCCCCGTTCATTTCACCTAGGCTTTTAAGTGAAATTGAACATCCATCGCCACCCCTGCTCGAACTTAAGCAATGTCCTTCTAGCCATCCAAATGTTGTTTTCAATAGTGATCTACATTCGACCGATGTAAATCTTGAGAACAAAAGCTGTTGTGTCATGGACATTTTGCTTTGTGCCACATGCTTCTACGAGGATCACAACCATCTCTTAGTCCTCGTTTATAAACTTTTTAGAAGAATGGTTGTGGATGCATATGTTTATCACAAGTATTGCAGATCCCGTAGATACATTGTGCTACTCACCCTATAGCTTGAACGATAGTGCTCAATGCTTTGTGGTGAAATTGGGAACTACACCACCAATGATAGCTGCAAGATGAAGTTCCCAAGGTCAAGCTTATGACCATAAATAAAGCACTGCCGGGAGATACCCCAGATTATCATAAAAAAGAAACAACTTTCTTGGTAATAAAAGCAAGAACATGTTATCAAGTTAGTATGCACCTTCGGGTATTCTTGTGTATTAACCCTTTTAGGTTAAGATCAAGAAGAACAGGGACATACGATGCCTGAAAACATGAGAGCTGCATCGACTACATGCCTTGATGATCTTTAGTAATGGAACACACTCAAAAGGAGACCCTCATCCTACGCACTTGACTTTTACACAAAAGTCCAAGTGTGGGGGAGGATGGTGAGAATCCCAAGTTCCATACACATCAAAGACCATCTTGCTTAAAAAAGGAGAAATGATGATGTTAGCCCTAACTTGCTATATATAAAAAAATTTAACTATAAATTTTTTTGATTATTATAAAGGTGTTCACCAATTCCTTTAACTCATTTTTGTCTCCATAAGAATACAATCATTCAAATTCATGCATCTCTTGTTTATGTCATATGCTCTAAGTGTGGGTGTATTCACATGGGCCCATGTGAATACATCCATTGGTCCTTTTAAATTAAGCATGGTGCTTAGGTTAAAATGGCCTAATTTAATCAAAGTTAGACATGGTGTTTAATATTGGTTAATGAACTTTGAGTCATGATCTTCATAAACAATGGAAGTAATCCAAAATGGAGATGAATCAAGGCTGGAAATATCTTGCAATTTCGTCGTTAGCCTTGTTGGAGTTATTTTGAACAATAAAAAGTTGGGTGAGCACTAAAAAAATAGTAATAACATATATAATAAAAATAAAAATAATAAATAATAATACAATAAAGATAACAATTAAGGCTCCCTAGTATTTCAACTGGTAGAGCCCTTGTCTGTTTCTTTTTGTCTTTCTTTGTTGAATAAAAAGCAGGTACAAGAATAAGTGTGGAGGAGATCTCTCAGGCATAACTAACACACATTCGAGATCTCCCACCAACACATTGCACAACATCAAATGATCCGACATGCAGAAGGACGAACAGATGGCTCCAGATAAGGTTGCCTAAGCCTTTGGCTTAGTAAAACCACCTCTGACTAAGCTCCTCCTTCTTCAACGATGGTTTGTGCAACACTACCCTCAACTCCCCCCAAATTTGAGTTTGAACAAACATAAATCCTTATCACTAAAATTAAACTCAATTCATCCCTATTATCTCCTCCTGATAAACAATGCCCCTATGCACCACACTTCATCTAAAATTTTTGAGAAGTGACATGTTCATAACATTTTTAAGATAGAAGCTTGCATGAAGTTTGTTCCATATACATACACTTATGCTTGTGGGAAAATATTCCAATAGAATAATCATGTTGACTAAGTTGTTGTAAGGTGTGATATAGTTCTGACTTAGAAATTCTACCATTTCTATTCAAACTACTTGGAGAGTTTGTTTTGATAAAAATATAAAACCATAGTATCACATACTCCTCAATTGGTGAGCAATTCCTACCAAAGCCAAATATGACATCTTGCAAGTTTTAAAGCCTTCCACATAAGCTGCTTGTTATTGTGTTGAGTTTGGTCAAGTCTTATTGACCCTCGTTGAGAAATCTATCATGCTCCCAAGATCAAGATCACATATACATGCTGCTCCTACACTGGGAGTACGCAAAAACATGCTTTCATCCACCAAAAACTCTACTTCTACACTGGGGGTAGACAAAAAAAACATGTTTGTTAGGGAAATACTCCATGTTATAAAAAGATAATGATCTCTCCCTGAATGTGTGATTTAGAAGGAGGAACATGGGCTATGAAAAAATGTTTAAAAGAAAAAAATATGGACACATGAAGGTCCAAGTACAAAAGAAAAAAAATTGATGAGCACATGAAGGCTCATGTATTGAAAAAAGGAAAATAAAGATAGCCATGTTTCAAAATAATAAGTTATAGAGAGAGATCATATCTACAAAAGGAGTATAGTTTCGGTTTACATTTTTCCACACACATGCACATCTTGATCTAAGAGTATTGCACTTCTCTCCTTGGATCCTTGATTTGACTTTACAACATATGCAATACAAGTATGCTATATTGTTTATCCCTACCTAAAGCTCCACATAAACCTTTTTAGAAGTAGGTGAAGGCAAAACATTGTTATGCCTTGGTAAGGATTTATACACTATTGAGTGATTTGAGAGTGTCATTTGAGGAGTATAAAGTGAACTATGCTTTTTCTTGAGAAAAACTTCCAAAAACTCCAAGTTGCTAAGATGTGAAATTGAGAAGATGACTTTGTTTCAGAACTATTCCGCTTTTCAACAACCCAAGGAAATATGTTAGCCAATGCCACCAATCCCTTTCATGTGTTGGAATCACTTTCATGTAAGCCATATATCTTAGAGTGTTATGCTTATGATACTTTTATTCCTTAACTTTACTCGAGGACGAGCAAAGAGGTAAGTGTGGGGGAGCTTGTTGGCGGTGCTTAACTCACATTTATAACCGCCAACCTTCATATAAAATGTGCTAAAATAACACTACAAGAAACTTGTTAATCCGTGACGGATTCTCGGTGACGGATTTACAAACCGTCACTAACAGACGCAATCCATGACAATATTTTTTTTCCGTCAAGGATGTGCACTAGTGGATATTCCCGGCCTGCTAACTCGTGACGGTTTTATCCGGATCGTCACAGTGTATGATTTTAAATTCATCATACTCTAATTAGCCCAAAACAGTAGGCCCGCTATCATATATTTAGTGCAAAGAAAAATAAAAAAATATGATTGCAAAAAGAATCAAACCCAAAAGACGATTCATCAAATTATTTGATCTAAATAATTTTGTTATTTTGTCGCATGTATATGGTGAATATGGCAAAACTAAAAATATTATGCATATATATGGTGCGGATGGGAACAAAAAAATGCAGAATGTGGGAATCAAACCCAACACTTACAGAAACTAGCAACATGCCTTACCAAGCTACCATTGAGCTACTTCTATCTCAATAAATGTTATTTACTGCTGTCCACAGCGTGTCCCATTTAGTCGGAGTGGCCGGCCCAGCATCCATTCACTCGAGGTGGCCCAGAGTTGGCGTGGCCCAGCATTTAAATGTTAAAACAAATAGGAAAAAAACGTGTGCTCACTGGGAATCGAACCCGAGAGCTACGGAGTTGAAAACAATCTTGCTTACCACTGCGCTACTTGCTCGTTTTCGAAGAGGTTGGATTCTATTTTCCTTTTGTTCTAATATGGCAAACATGGCAAACTGAGTTTAAAAACGTTTGAAAAACTTATAATACACCAATCCAACCTCTAAAAACTGTGCTCCAATATGGTACGTTAAGATGGTTCAAATTTCATATAAAACTTAACCAAATACGCGTACATCTGAGTTAAACCCAATGGAGAATTTGGAATCAAATTAGCTCCAACATCCAACATTGTATAAATCCAATCATGGTCGGTATTTAATTGAAATTATTAAAGAATTAACGTGACCTGTTTGCAATACGGAATTTTCCCGTTCCTGTGTTATTCGTGTGAAATTGAACCGATTCATATGAACTTCACCTATACATTGATCCTTTACCTAAAGGATCGATGACTATCTCCTACTACCATTCATCTATACACGTTACACTACTACAGCCAGCCTTTTTAGGGGTGGCTTATAAGCATTTGTAGGGGCGGTTTTGGCGGCCGTCCCTTCGGCGCCGTTGCTACAAATCGGCGATTGTAGGGGGCGGCTCAAGATTTGTAGGGGCGGCTGGAAATAGAGCCATCCCTACAAATCAATTTCCAAAAATGATGAATTCGGATAAAAATAGTAAAAATAGCAAGTCTCAACATTTTTTAAGGCTACGGGGATTCGAACCCGCAATCTCCCCATCGCGCATGCACTCCTCTACCACTGCACCTCAAACTCAATTGTGTCTATATTGGATTTCGGTTCCTGCCATATTATCCTAAACCGAGCATAAATTGATTGTTTATGGCCCTAAATGAATTCAAATGAAAAAGTTGTCAACTACAAAGTTTTTTAACTTTTCGGGATCTACAACTTTCGTTTTGGTAGTTTCTCCATCCGAGGTTCTTTACAAAATTTGAATTTTAAATTTAAGAAATTCAAATGTAGTTTTCCATAACAAGATGATTTCAAATGAAAAAGTTATCAACTACAAAGTTTCATGACTTTTCGAGATCTATAACTTTCGTTTTTGCTGTTTGTCCATCCGAGGTCACTTAAATATTCAAATTTCAATTTTTTGGAAATTTAAACATAGTTTTCCTTGACAAGATGATTTCAAATCAAAAAATTGTCAACTACAAAGTTTCATAACTTTTTGTGATCTACAACTTTCATTTTGGTTGTTTCTCCATCCAAGGTCGTTTGAAAAATTCAAACGTAGTTAACATTGACAAAATGAATTCAAATAAAAAAGTTGTCAACTACACAGTTCTATAACTTTTCGATATTTACAACTTTTATTTTGGTCATTTGTTTATTGGACATAGTGGTAGTAATATTATTCATAAATTTTACATATCCCTCTTATAGTTTATGAAACTATAAGAGAGAGATATAAATTTTGTGAACAATTTTACTACCACTTTGCCGGATGAAGAAATGACCAAAATAAAAGTTGTAGAACTTGATGAGTTCTACAACTTTTATGTCTATGACTTTTGCAGCTAAAATCATTTAATATTTCAAAATAACGTTTGAACTTGCCATTTTTTAAAATTCAAATTTCAAATTGATAAAACAAAGTCATATGAAAAGATGACCAAAATAATAGTTGTAAGAACATAATAAATTGATAGAGCATGATTTTAGAAAATTTTAGGAAAAAATCATCAAATTTGAAGTTAGTATGGGGGAAAAAGACTAGTTTTATCCTGAGATTAAAAAAAAAATTAGAGTTCTTTAATAATTTCAAAATATAATTTCAAACAACATTTTGAACCAGTAAATGAACTCAAATGAAAAAGTTGTAAACAACAAAGTTCCATAACTTTTCGAGATCTACAACTTTTATTTGGGTCATTTCTCCATCTAAGGTCGTTTGAAAAAAATCTGAATTTTAGTGCTTAATTTTTACTATTCGGCGTCTATTTGTAGGGACGACTCAATATTGATAGTTACATGAAAAAATAAGTTTCACCTATATAGTAAATTAATTAAAGGACTTTAGTTATTTACTACAAGGCTTAAGAAAGGTTGAAAGAAAAGAAGAAGAGCTCAATAAATTAATTAAGTTCCACCGTTTTGTTTTATTTTTTAACTATAAGCACCATTTCGACATTGTTGGCATGAATTTCATTATTTATTTCTTACATCGTTGCAAATCTTAAATATAGTCTTCTTTTATATTATATTTGTACCTATAAGTTCCAAATATTATTTTTCGAACTAAGAAGGTTCCAAATGTTGGTAACGAAATGTTAAACACGGAAGCTGGGCACGAACGCGCGGCCTCTATTGCCGTTTTTCCCGCGGCCTTTGTTTTGACTAAAAAGTGCCGCGCCGCTATTCCCTCCACAGGCGCCAACGAAATATTTCCTAGAGCGAATTGACTCTACTACCCATATGCGCACACAAAATTACTCCCCCTGTCCCATATTATATGTCGCTTTTGGTTTCCGTGCCACAAGTTTGACTTGATTCGTAGAAAATACGTGCAACATTTGTAACAACAAATAAATTTATTAAAAAATTAGATTCAAAGATCTTTCCAATGATATCATTTATGTACCATAAATATTAATATTTTTTAATATATATTTTGTCAAACTTATTTCTCGAAAAACGAAAACGACAGATATTTTGGGACGAAAGGAGTAACACATACTAGCTGCACTTCTATCTGCTAGCATATCAAGGGTAGCTTGGTAATTGTTGTGCCATCCTTCCATCCAAATAAAGGGTCGGCACCAACCCTAAATCTCCAATTCCCATATCAGCCGCCTCCATCCACCACTCCACGCTACCCTGCTCTGCCACCGCGGCGGCGTGCCGCATCAAGCTCCGGGGCTCCTGCCTCTAGGGCCGTCGCCGTCGCCCGCCGCCAGGGCCGTCACCGCCACCAGGTCCGTTACCCGCCTCCAAAAACGGCGCCACCACCGTCGCTGCCTCAAAGAACGGCCTCTGAACCGCGCGTGCGCAGTGCGCTACCCTCAAGCGCACGTGGCGCAGCAGCTGCCGGTGCCCTCAGCTGCCCCACGTGTGGCCCCCTTTCTGATGCCGCGGCCGCGCGGAAGAAGGCGGAGGTGCGACGTCCCGAGCCCTCGCGGCGCAGCTGGCCTGAGCTCATGGCCGCCGGGACGACCGGAGCCCTTCGTTGGTGAGATTTTCTAATCTTGTCATTAGGATTAGGGTTTCTGGAGAGAAATTGGGGATTTACCCTTGGTTTTTTGCTTCGGTTTCTCTGTTGGAAAACTCATCTCCTTTTTTCTTATGCTTATCTCAGGTTAATTTGGATTAAATCGCCATCTATGCATAAGATTTGCATATTATCAGAGGCTAATTTTAACTCATGCAGTCACGTGCAGCCGTTGCCGGTGCTGTGGGATGTGCTGGTCGCCGTAGGACGAAGACGAGCATGTTCCAGCTGCTGGTGCTGCACAGGGAGGGGCTCGTTGGCTGCCGACTCTATGAGACGCTGGTGTTGAACTGCCGACTCACGGCTTCTACTTTCCTGTGCGTAGTAAGGTCTATTAAGTGTGTTAGTTGTATAGCCCATTTTTTATAGAGATGCTCATGTTATAAGCAGCTAAAGCTACAACAGAGACTGTTGATGCATTGAGAACTGGAGCTGCAGCGATGAAAGCAATGCAAAAAGCAAGGTTAGATGTTGCTCAGGTGTGGCTGCTACCATTTATTCAACATTTCTCAGCGCTAGATGTTGCAACTCGTGCTTGTCTGAATAGGAGTTTCAGTAACTAGTGCAGCAGCACAGCTTATTTTTATTATGAGTTCTATTGGATAATAATCATTGTACCGGGACTTCATATTGAGTGTTTGTGTTTGAAAAGAACTTCATATTGAGTGTTTGCCATAAAGAAAACATATTATTTTCTCCAAAGTTTATTAACAAATGTGAGCTCTATCTCAGAAAATATATTCCTCTCATGTTTACCTCTTACTAAATAAACTTGAACTGATCTGACTCAGTACAGATAAGGATCTTTGGTTTGATCTACGTGATTATGTAGTTGCAACTGTAGTAGGTACAAGTTTTAGATATTTGTTTGATCAATGCAGTTTAGGCATTAAGTAAACTGCTGTTTTTTAATAAAAAATAATGTTATTTTGGAGTCCAAAGGTTTTAGACTCAGTAGAACTAAAACTGAGTATATGAGATGTGACTTCGGCACTACTACTCGGGAGGAGGAAGATATTAGTTTGGAAGGTCAAGTAGTGCCCAGGAAGGATACCTTTCGATATTTAGGATCAATGCTACAGAGAGACGGGGATATTGATGAAGATGTTAGCCATAGAATCAAAGCAGGGTGGATGAAGTGGCGTCAAGCATTTGGTGTCCTATGTGACAAAAGGGTACCACAGAAGCTAAAAGGCAAGTTTTATAGATCGACGATTAGACCTACTATGTTGTATGGTGCAGAATGTTGTCCTACGAAAAGACGACATATTCAACAGATAAGTGTCGCGGAAATGCGTATGTTGCGTTGAATTTGCGATCATACAAGAAGGGATCGAGTTCGGAACGATGATATACGTGATAGATTAGGGGTAGCACCAATTGAAGAAAAGCTTGTCCAACACCGGTTGAGATGGTTTGGACATGTACAACGGAGACCTTCAGAGGCACCGGTGCGTAGTGGAATTCTAAGCCAGGATAGTAACGTGAAGAGAGGCAGATGAAGATCGAAGTTGACTTGGGTAGAGGCAATAAAACGATACTTGAAAGGATGGAATATATCCAAAGACTTAGCCTTAGATAGGAGTGCTTGAAAAACAGCTATTCATGTGCCTGAACCTTGATTGCTTCTGTTGGGTTTCAACTCTAGCCTACCCCAACTTGTTTGGGACTTAAAGGCTTTGTTAGTTGTTGTTGTTATCTCATCTTGATATAATCAGAGAACACACCCCTGCTCTTGCTTAATCTAGTTACATCTATTTTAGTACTCGATATTCGTTCACAAAGCAGGTGCTTTGTATTGGTCTGTTCCCCTAACAAATCCCCACTGTAGGTACGTACACACCCCTGTTCAGAGCAGCAGCAACAACTTCTCCAGCAGGCAGAAGCATTGTAGCAGGCAGCAACACGTCAAAGTCAAGCACCAGCTCAGGCAGAGGCAGGGGCCAGCCGGACCATTGTTCTCTGAAGTTTGAACTCTAAACCAAGCATGGCTAATGGTCAGTAGAAGTACTCATTATTCAGAGTTCAAAATAAACTTCAATTCATTTTCAAATTAGCTACTTGTTTAGTTGCTGCATCATACTTGACTCCCTACTACAAAAATGAAACTAAGTACTCCATGTTCAGCCACTAATCTATTGCTCATCACAATTAGTTTTCAGTTTTGACATTTTCTTGCCAGATTATTTTTCTGTCTATTGGTAGCAGTAGTATCAGGATGTTGTATTATTCCCCTCTAATAAGCATCAGCAGCTGCTACAATTCCTTCCTGTGATCAGTTCTCAGAATTCTGATTAACAACTTGGCAACTGAAGACTATAGGTTTTTACTTTTTATTAAGGAAAATGGTATTTTTGCCCCTGCCCAGAAGTTCAATTGCGATTTTACCCTTATTTTTTCAACTTTGTGATTTTACCCCTGTTATTTTGAAACGAAGGAGCAGTTTGCCCCTGGTTTGGATGTCCGTTATTTAGAGGCTGATTAAACGATTTAAAAAAAATAAAACACATAAAATTAGATGCGAAATGACTGAAATGCCCTTATCACAGTTATCCCATCCGTAGGCTCGCTCTCTTCGTTGCTATCTGCTCACGACTGACGCGAAAGCTCCGTGCGGACAGAAGACCGGCGACCGTGCCCCGGCGGCCGAGCACCGTCGCGGCCGCGTGCCCCTGCACCCGCCGGCCATGGCGCTCCGGCAACCCTGCGCCCGCGCGACGGCGGCCCTCGGCGACCTCGCCCGCCGGTCATGGCGCTCCAGCAACCCCGCATCGGAGCGACGGTGGCCCTCGTGACCTCGCGCTCACAAATACCGATGGGGGCAAATCCACCCTATTGGGCAGGGCGTGCGACATCGACGGGGGAGGCACGGCCGGCAGGCTCGCGGCGCAGCGGGCGCGGCAAGGCGGGCGCTGCGGTGGGTGCGGCGGTCGCATCGGGGGCACGGCTGGGCGGGCGCTACGGCCGTGCGAGCTTGTGGCACGACGGGTGCCGCTAGGTGGGCGTGCTGCACTGTGGGGGTGCAGGCGCGTAGCTGGGCGGACGTCACGGCATCGGCAGCGGGCGCGCAACCGGGAGTGGCGGGCGGGCGGTCGAGCGGCCGCGTGCAAGGAGGGCGCCACGGTCTCGTGTGGGGCTGGACGTGGCACCCAACGGCGCCTGGTCGTGGCTCCCGGTGGCGCCTGGCAGCGGGTCTCCGCACCGCCTCCTCCCCTCCTTCCTCCGCTCCTCCTCCCCACGCAGGCTCCCGTGCCCAGACCGCAGAAGCAGAGGAAGGTGGAGGCATCGTGTTTAGACGGCGTCGTCTACTCGGCGGTCGTGCTGGTGCTGCCTACGACCCGGAGCCGTCGCCATCCCGCGCTCACGCACGCATCGACGGTGAGGAGCCACCACCGCGCCCACGCACGTGCCGATGGTGAGGAGCCTCCAGAGCCGTGCCTCGCCCTTCATTTTCGCTATTCCGTGCTTGCGTCTGCTCTGTTCAAGAAACAGCCGCCGCCGTTGCCAACTTCCCGCCGCCAAGAACCGGCCAACCAAGTTTGCGACGTCGCCCTGGTGTAGTAGAGCCGACCTGCTCGCGCTTTCGTGGACCGGAGGACGAGATCGAGAGCTGCCTGTGCGCTATCCACGCGCCTCCCCCGGCGGCGTTCGTGTCCTCGGCACGGCGCACAGGCGGCCCGGCCCCACTCCCCGCACGCCCCGTCCCCATACCCCAGTGGCCACAGCCTGACCCTACGCCCCAGCGGCTAGGCCCCAGCACCGCATCTCCGGTGGCCGTGCCATGGCCAGCCGGTCAACCCCGCGCCGCGCGCAACCGAGCCTCGGCCAGATAGCGGCAAAATCGCAATTAGGCATAACAAACAGGGGCAAAATCGCATGGGCATTCATGTCCTTTTGTACAAAGTTTAACACCGTTAGGGGTGGATGATGGAGCATGGGCAAACTGGTGCTTCGTTTTCAAATCATAGGGGTAAATTCACAAAGTCAAAAAAACAGGAGCAAAATCACAATTTCGACACAAAACAATGGTACAAACGCAAGAGCCCCTTTTATTAACTAGTGCAGCAGCAGCAACTTGTACTCTTTTTCTCACTGCAATTTCTTGCTGCATTGTGACTCCCGACTAAATATTGCAAGCTAGAAAATGTTTGGATTAATAATAAATCAGAAGTATCCGAATGTGTTTTCTGTAATGTATGGAGTCAAGCTTGGTAGCTTTTCTTTAGAACCTTTGTAAAATTGAACCAGTGGCAACATGCTTCATGCTTGGATTATTCTGTCCACGAGTTACAAACTTATTGTGGAACCATGACTTGCAGGAATTCTAAAGCTTAGAATGGGAGGAACTAGAAGTAGTGTTCTGTTACTGAAATCAAGGAGGTCATGTATCATATTTGTTTATGGGCAAATCATTCTTGTGTTGCACGACATGATGCTTGATGGAGGATTGCACGATTGGTGCTTGATGTAACTTTGTATCTCATCTTATGTGATGTTATGTAAACCAATCTTATGTGTTGTTGGATTAAGTTCTTATGTAATAAAAAATGAGTTGTTTGTCTATATGGGCTGTATGTTTGTTGTATATGCTATAGTAATTGGCTAAAAAAATAAATTGAAAAATGGGCTGAAAGTATATTGCAAATGGGCTGAAAATATATTGTAGATGGGCTGAAAACATATTGCAAATGGGCTAAAAATAGGCTAAAAAATTGTCCATCTTTTGATGTTGGGCTATCAATAAATGGGCCGGGATGCCGACCTCATCATCCATGTCATCATCCACGTAGGTAGCCATGTAAGCATTCATAATGACGTGGCAATTCATCCATGACGTTTATTTTTTGTCACAGAAAATGGACTTGGGCTGGGCTAACTAGACCTCGGGCTCTACCGTGGTGGTTTAAGACCGTCACCGATTCTGTTAATCCGTGATAGTTTTGGACAAACCATCACGCAGGTTAATCCATAACGCTAAATCCATGACGATATCTAAAACCATCATAGATGCTGCTTGGTGATGGTTTTTTGTGATCCGTGACGGAAAGTTTTCATCATGGATTAATAGGATTCTTGTAGTATAAACATCAAACCTAGAATTAGGACTTATAACTAATTAGTTCCATGAGTTTTGGTGTTTACATGTTTTGAAGGGCACATGTTTGAATAACAAGGACAACACACCCAAAATGGGCGATAAGACAAGGCGCAACATCACTCGTCATGAGCCCAAGGGGAGAAGGCCCACTCACTAGGCAAATCAGGGCCCAGTAACATGGAATAAAAAGGGCCAAAACTGAAGCAAACCACCTCCAAATCATGTCAACATTCATAGGCCCATTCAAGAAGCCCAAAGGAGGTCACCCATCGAAAATGGGCCAATTTGGCCACAAAAAGGGAGCGGCCGCTCCCCTACTGGCTCCTTTCGGCCCCATCTTTCGCAGGCTACTTCCTACCATCACTTCAACGTCGGTTGCATGGTGTTTCGCTGAAGACTTGCATGGAGAATGGAGGTTTGCTCAAGATAGGAAGGTATGCAAGGAAGCACAACTCCATTCCATCTCCACCATCCAATCCTATGACGGTTTGATCCAAGGGCTGTGGTGAAGAGGCACACGGATCGCTGACATGGCACATTGAGTGGCCTCCACTCCTCCTCTCAACCTATAAATACCCCTCACTCCCTCTCATTCAATACACACCACACAAAGGAGCAAGAGCACCACACTTGAGCATCATTCCAAGGGCTTAGGCCCTAGATAGCTTGTAGAGTTAGTAGGGAGAGATGTGAGGAAGAGTATGGGGAAGCGCCGGGTTTGTCAGTGTCTCCCCAAGCTTGTACCTCGACGAGCATATTCACTTCAATGGGTTTTCCCGCTAAGTGAGTGTTCATGGTTCTTTTGGCTACAAGTCTTTTGATTAGTTAATCTCTACTCATACTTGTTTGTGGGTTCGTCGTCCGTTCTCATAGCGGATATTCTAGTAAAGGGCCCTGATAAAGATGGATAACCCTGCGCGATGCTAGAGTTGTAGTCGATAGCGTAGACGTGGTGTCTAGGCTAGAGGCTACCTTCGTTTGCCTTGTTCCCCACGGTTGAGGGGTAGGCGGCAGGTGGTGACAGCCCTGTCCGTCCCTCATATTCCCCCACGTCCGAGTTTGACACCGGCTATAGGCCAGGCTCACTTGGCAGACCAGGTGCTACCCGATGCCCGAAGTAAGCAAGTGAATGTAGAGTTTATCCTCTCATAGACCCAAGAGCCATAGGAATCCATCTCTACCCTTTCCAACTTTACCCTTGTGTTGTCCTTGGACGAATTAGCTAGAAGAAGTACATCCATTCCCTGTGGAGAATACGATACCCTGAATACTTTTGGGTGAAGGCTACAATAGTAATTCCATGCGCTTGCGGATTCCTTCTGACTGCGTTAAGAAATACCAACACACGTGTAGGCTTGACGGTAGGATTGCATGTGATCAACTTAGCTCCAACAATGGGACAGCCAAGGCCATAGGTACTCGAATGACGTGATGAGACCAGCAAGGGCCTTAGGCCTGGCTCGACTCAGCTCAAGTTGAGTGAGCGCGGTCATGCTTGGTGTGTATTCGAGTGGTCGGGGTCCAACGACCAAGCACTCTAAGGGCTTCCGATGCCGGCCAAGGAAATCTTGGCATGCTCGGCATAGGGGCAGCATGGCATGGTGTCCGTGCATGGCATGTATAGTAGTTCAATGTGTGGTGGTCAAGCGTCCGTGGGCTTGTTGGCGGTCCTTAGCTCACACTTTTAACCACCAACACTTATATAAAATCCATCCAAACAGACACCAAACTTAGACATAGGGCTTTAGAACTAATGATTTCCACAAGTTTTGGTGTTTGACCATTTATAGGAGGACATGTCAGAATAACAAGGAAAACACGTCCAAATACACAATAGAACAAGGCGTAACATCAACTGACATGAGCCCCGGGGGAGAAGGCCCACTTATCAGGCAAATCAGGGCCCAGTCCGGTGGAGAAAAATGGCCAAACCCCATATCAAAGCAACTCCAAATGGTGCCAAACTCTACGGGACCCATCTAGAGGCCCAAGGAAGGCAACCGACCGAAGATAGGACCATTCGGGCCACTGGCACCTCTCGGGCCCATCATTCGCGTGTTGACAGATGCCGCCTTACCCACGTCGGTTCCTAGGGTGTCGTCCAGGTTCAGTGCACCTAGATGGCGGTTTGGAGGTCGGTTTGGTGCTTTCCATGAGGGGATGAAGCATTTTCCAAGAAACCTCCTCCTCTCCACCTATAAAAGGAGGCATCTCCCCTCCTAATCATTCATGAAGACACAACACAAGAGAGCACAATGTAGCAAGAAAAGAAGAAGAGACACACTCTTATCTTAGCTTCTAGCTAGTTCTAGTGTAGGGAGTGAGAGAATAAGAGTGGAGAAGTACCGGAGTTGTCGGCTACCTCCACTAGTGTACTTGGGGCCACTTGTACACTTAGCGGAAGGAATGCCGAGAATCGCCGGTTCTTCTACACTTGTACCTCTACGTTCTGAATACTACTTGGAGTATAAGGTTCATGTTTATCTTCGGTGGTGAGTTCTACTTTAAGTTAATCTTGTTCATTATTCACTTGCGGGTTCGTCGTTCGTCCCTGTGGCGGATTCTCTAGTAGAGGGCCCTGATAAAGACGGATAACCCTGATCATGCTAGAGTAGTAGTCGATAGCGTAGACATGGTGTCTAGGCTAGAGGCTACCTTCGTTTGCCTCGTACCCTATGGTTGAGGGGTAGGCGGTAGGTGGTGACAGCCCTATCCATCCATCGTAATTCCCCACATCTGGGTACAGCGTAGATCCATAGGCCGGGATCGCCTGGCAGACCAGGTGTGCTCCGGTGCCCAAAGCAAGTCTATAGTGGCAAAGCTATCTTAATTTAGGATCTCTATCCCTAGAAAACCTCGCTACCCGAGCTATCCTTCTTCTTGTTATCATTAGGTGAACTAGCTTAAGAGACTCTTACACTACCGTTCCCTGTGGAAATACGATACCCTGAATACTTTCAGGTGAAATGCTGCAACGGTAATTCCGTGCGCTTGCGGATTATTTCTGTATGCATTAAGAAATACCAATAAGCATTTCTAGCGCCGTTGCCAGGGAACGGTTGTTGTATTATCTCCGAACCTAGTCCACCAGTGTATCCTTGTGTTTTATCTTCCTTTTCAAAAAAAGTTATTCCTTTATTCTTTTTTACCATGAAGCCCTTCCTTTAAAAAACTCTATTTGCTCCTTAGGACGAGTTCTTAGAGCCACCACCATCGAAGCCAATCATAGCTTTTGGCTATGAACTCCGTCCTAGCTTTGGTGGTCAAGCTTATGACCATAAACTAAGCACTGCCGGGAGATACCCCGGATTATCATAAAACAAAAACAACTTTCTTATTAATAAAAGCAAGAACATGCTATCAAGTTAGTATGCACCTTCGGGTATTCTTGGTCGCTAACCATTTCAGGTCAACATCGAGAAGAGCAGGGGACATACAAGGCTTGAAATCATGGGAGCTGCATCAAACTATACGCCTTGATAATCCTTGGTGATGGAACACACTCAAAAGGAGACCCTGACATGGCACACTTGACTTTTACACAAAAGTCCAAGTGTGGGAGAGAATGGCGAGAGTCTCACCACAAGTTCCATACACACCAAAGGTTATCTTGGTTAAAAATAAAAAAATGATGTCAGCTCTACCTTGCCAAAAAAAGAAGAAAAAGAGCTAAAAAAGAAGGATAAAAAAAGAGAGAAAAGGGCCAAAAAAGAGAAAAAAAATATATGATAAAAAAGATAGAAAAGGGATATATAAAAAATGATATATAAAAAAAGAAGAGGAGAGAGAAGGCAAAGGATGGCCAACACCAATGTGTTGCCTGACTCCACCCAGCATTGTTTTCACAAGCAAGAAGGGGCTCTCCTCTAAAGCCTTTGCTACTACCACCAAGGCCCATAGTCCATACACACTAATTGTGGGTGTGGCCTAGCCTTGATGCGAGCCTGAGTCGGCACCCATACACGATCATGCCGACATGCAACAGGCTCAAAGCTTCATCTACAAATGCTACTGGTAAGAGTACTCAGGTATGCAAGGGTAAATAAATGTTCACCAACTCCCTTACTCATGTTTGTCTCCATGAAAAGATGATCCTGCTCATACATACTTCTCTTGCTTATGATATATGCTCAGGTTTGGATGAACTTGTTAACAATACATCCATAGGTCTTTCTAAATTAAGCATGGTGCTTAGGTTAAAAAGACATTCTTTAATCAAATTTAGACATGGTGTTTAATTTTGATTAATGAACTTGAGTTATTATTTTCATAAACAAAGAAAGTAATCTATTATGGAGATGAATCAAGGCTATGTTTATATTGCAAACCTTACCTTTAGCCTTGTTTGAGTCGTACTAAAAGATAAAAAGTTTAGTGAACACCTAAAAAAATGGAAAACATAATTATAATTAATAAATAAATAATAATAATAATTAAGTTTAGGCTCTCTAGTGTTTAAGCTGGTAGAGCCTTTGTTTGTTTCGTTTTCTTTGTTAAATAAAAATAGGTACGAAAAATAATTGTGGGGGAGATCTCCCAAGTTCGATACGCACATATTCGAGATCTCCCATCAACACGTTGCACAACCTCGGATGATCATCATGCAGAAGGACAGGACAAATAGCTTCATAGTGGATTTGTCTGAACCTTTGGTTAGCCAAACCACATCTGAATCCCTTAACTCCTTCCTCTTCACCCGATGGTTTGTGCAACACTACCCTCACTCCCTACACCTACATAAAGGATAAAAATGAACAAATTTTACAAATCAAACAAATGCTCCATCTCCATGCTATACTTTGATGAGAAGTTTGCATACTCTTTATTCCTCGCCAATATTCCTAAACTTGTGAACAACTTATCATAGGGACCCCATTTTTATCTAAGTAATTGGAATATGAGATATAGTAGGATGGAAATGAAACTTGCTCACTTTTGCAAAGTACTTGGGATTTCTTTATAAAATCAAAAACTCGATGATCATGCTCCTCAAATGATTATAATTCCTACCAAGGCCATATGACAATATTCTCCATGATACCAAACCTTAGTCATATGCTGCTTGTATTTACATTGAGCTTTGTCAAATTATTGTGACCCTTGTTGAGATTCCCATCATGCACCCATGATCAAGATCCACGTACACCCACAAATAAATATTGACTCTTACACTGAGAGTTACGCAAAAACATGTTTTTCCATCCACAAAAATAAATACTCCATTCATTTTTCATGAGTCTCTCTCTCTAAAGTTTTCATATGCCAAAAGAAAAGTATGGGCTATGCTAAAAAATGTATCCATGCTAAAAAGCATGAGAGAAAAAAGTCCATGCCAAAGAGCATGAATAATCCCATGCTAAGAAGCATGAAGAAAAGTAAAAAAGAGAAAAAAAGAAAGATAGCCCATACTTTCAAATAAAAGGCAATCATAAAAAAAGAGAGAGTCATGATCAAAGGAGTACAAAAATATTTAGAATTAGAAAAAAATTCAAAGTTTCACACACTTGCACAATCTTGATCAAAGTGTATGACTTGCATCTCCTTAGATCTAGTTTTTGACTTATCAATATTATGTTATGCAAGTATGTCTCTCTTTCATACCTACCCAAAAACTCCACAGAAAGCCTTTAGAAGTAGGATGAAAAGAAGGCAAATATCAAAAGCCTTTGGTGAGGACTATACACATTGAGTGATCGAGTGAATCATTTTGAGGAGCAAAGCTAAATTTTGTATTTTCAAAATAAGACAAAACCCAAGTTTCTCAGCAAGAGTAGAGTGGGAAGATTTGAATCCTTACTATTCCATTATCCAATCACTCAAGATTCTATGGTAGACACTCTGAATGTTCACAGGTGCAGGTGAAGCTTGGAATAACTTGTATGCAGATATCATATCAAGGAGATGACCCATCTTAGTCTCTTGAACTTTACTCGAGGACGAGCAATGGACTAAGTGTGGGGGAGATTGTTGGTGATCCTTAGCTCACACTTTTAACCACCAACACTTATATAAAAATCCATCCAAACAGACACCAAACTTAGACATAGGGCTTTAGAACTAACGATTTCCACAAGTTTTGGTGTTTGACCATTTATAAGAGGACATGTCGGAATAACAAGGAAAACACATCCAAATACACAATAGAACAAGGCATAACATCAACTGACATGAGCCTCGGGGGAGAAGGCCCACTTACCAAGCAAATCAGGGCCCAGTCCAATGGAGAAAAAAGGCCAAAACCCATATCAAATCAACTCCAAATGGTGCCAAACTCTATAGGACCCATATAGAGGCCCAAGGAAGGCAACCGAACGAAGATGAGACCATTCAGGCCTAGTTGGGGTGCGGCCACACCACCACTGGCGCCTCTCGAGCCCATCTTTCATGTGTTGATAGATGCTGCCTTACCCACATCGGTTCCTAGGGTGTCGTCCAGGTTCAGTGCACCTAGATGGTGGTTTGGACGTCGATTTGGTGCTTTCCATGAGGAGATGAAGCATTTTCCAAGACCCCACCCTCTCCACCTATAAAAGGAGGCCTCTCCCCTCCTCATCATTCATGAAGGAAGACACAACACAAGAGAGCACAATGTAGCAAGAAGAGAAGAAGAGCCACACTCTTATCTTAGCTTCTAGCTAGTTCTAGTGTAGGGAGTGAAAGAGTAAGAGTGGAGAAGTACCGGAGTTGTCGGCTACATCCACTAGTGTACTCGGGGCCACTTGTACACTTAGTGGAAGGAATGTCGTCAATCATTGATTCTTCTACACTTGTACCTCTACGTTTCGAATACTACTTGGAGTATAAGGTTCGTGTTTATCTTTGGTGGTGAGTTCTACTTTAAGTTAATCTTGTTAATTATTCACTTGCGGGTTTGTCGTTCGTCCCCATGGTAGATGCTCTAGTAGAGGGCCCTAATAAAGACTGATAGCCCTGATCACGCTAGAGTAGTAGTCGATAGCGTAGACGTGGTGTCTAGGCTAGAGGCTACCTTCGTTTGCCTCGTACCCTATGGTTGAGGGGTAGATGGCAGGTGCTGACAGCCCTGTCCATCCCTCGTAATCCCCCACGTCTAGGTATGGCGTAGAGCCGTAGGTTGGGATCACCTAGCAGACCAGGTGTGCTCCGGTGCCCAAAGCAAGTCTATAGTGGCAAAGCTATCTTAATTTAGGATCTCTATCCCTAGAAAACCTCGCTACCCGAGCTATCCTTCTTCTTGTTATCATTAGGTGAACTAGCTTAAGAGACTCTTACACTACTGTTCCCTGTGGAAATACGATACCCTGAATACTTCTACGTGAAATACTACAACGGTAAATCCGTGCGCTTGCAGATTATTTCTATATGCGTTAAGAAATACCAACAAGGCTCGCCTCGTTCCATGTAGCGACAATAGTGGACAAGGCAAAGGGTGGCGACTTAGGTTAGGATCCAGAAGTAGCGTAGGAACGAGGGCATATTAGGCAACAAGGGCAACACCTTAGGCCTAGGGTATTGGTCTCACCATAGGGCTCGACTAAACTCGGAAGGTGACTCGGTCCTTCTCGCGGTGCCTGGCCATTGCTAGTTCGCGGCGTGCGAGGTTCGGGCTTAAACTAGAAGTGATGGGGAGGGCCACATAGTGTGCGTGAATGTGTCCAGCGGGTGTGCGCTGAGGCTCTGAAGAGTTGGGCACCGCGTGGGTGTTGTGCAGGGCTATGCGGCAAGGCAAACCAAGGTCACTGCCATGATGTGCATGCAAGACCTCGGCAGCTCGGAAACCGTGTGGCCTCTAGTGGACCCATGCACATGACATGGCCATGAACATGGGTGGCCAGTGGTGGCGGTGAGGCCATGCTGTGTAAGTGCGGCATCCTGTGCATAGGTTCGTGACCCAAGTGGGAGCAAGGTTGTGGCGTCCAGCCGGTGGCGGCGAGGCAGAGGGCTCTGGGTTAGAGCACCGGGTCCCAACGGTGTGCACGGGCAAGGTGAGCCGCTACTGATAGCTGGTGTGGCAGTGAGCAAGGCAGAGTCCAAGTTGCTACTGTGTCATGCGCGTGGCCATGACCACGGTCTTAGTGTCATAACATGGGTGCAAGGTTGTGGGTAGCCGGTGGTGACCTTGGGTGGTGTGACGAGGCCACGTCGTGCTCATGAGCGCGTGAGGCAGAGAGACCTCTGATCCTATGTGCGAGGTGTAGTGCCCAGGGGCGTGGTGTGATCGTGGGCGGTCCATGGTGGCTCTGGTCAGGTGACGGTTGGGGTGACCACCATCGTGGTAGCACGGCCCTGCACGGAAGGTACACTGGCAGGAGACAACACGATCGCATAGAAAGGCCCAAGCTTTGGGCGAGGAAAAGGCATCACTGGTGTGGGGCAACAATGAAGGCTTGGTCTTGTGCTGATGGGTGCCAAAGCTATGTGTCCATGATGAAGCACGGGCAGGGAATTTCTAGTGCTCTGTGCCTATGTGGGTTGTTTGCGGTGCTTCCCTAAGCTATTGGCTTAGGGAGGGGAACGGCGAGTTCACATGAGTGTCGAGCGTGGGTGCCAACGGGGAGCTCACCGTGGTTCTTTGGCTGCATGGGACTATGTGGTGGCTTGTGTAGGTGCCCATGACTAGGTGCGTGTGAGAGCTGGCCGCGGTCGTGGTGAGCATGTGGTGTGCACACAGGAAAGGCGGCGACGAGCGTGACCAGCCGGTGCTTGTGACCGTATCTTTACAGGCTCAAGGCCATAGCATGTGCTACGTGAAGGACTGTGTTCGAGCGCCGGCAGCGTGGAGCTGAGGGCGTGGCGTGTGTGGGGTGCCATGTCACGTGGCACGAGCAACCATGGCGGCATGCCTATGGAAGGTGAAGGATGGAAAGCGGCATTGAAAGACGGCACCTAGGGCTTCTATGTCCCCTAGAAGCTGTTGGAATTAGGATCATAGATCACATGCTTTGATGCTGCCTAATCCTAACCGGATTCGATGCAATTGTAAAAATGCACTGAAAAAACTGAAGAACACATGTTTCAGCAACTGTCAACAAAGCGCTCACAGAGCTATTTTCCTCAGATTTGTGTGATCAGTACATGACGATTACAAATGGTCTAAGTGGTTCCAAATGATGCTAACACAAGTTACTTATACTAGCAGCATTTACAAAACACACCCTGAGATAAAACAACTGCCTACATAGAAGCAAACACACACAGAAAAGATAACTACAGAAGACACGTTGTGCATGAGCGCAGTCACCGCTCCTCCACCACTAGCTTTTGAACTCACGTTCCCGCCTTGGCACAACACCTGACATGTCACTGCTTGGCTGGTTGACTTAGTGTACTCTGGGTTACATGCGACATTCTCCCCCTTAACCCTACAATACACTAAGATCCCTGACACCAAGGATATGCCTCATCACCATCACACTCCCAGCTGCTAGAGCTTTAGTCAGTGAATCTGCTTTCTGCTCTCCGATCCCAACTCTCTTGGCAACAATCTGACCTCTTTTAATGCACTCTCTGATAAAATGATACCTTTTATCAATGTGTTTGCTTCTTCCATGAAAAACAGGATTCTTCATTAGTGCAATTGCAGAATTGTTGTCCACAAACAATGCCACCACCTTTGTCTTTGTTGATGTCACTTCACTCAACAAGTTCCTGAGCCAAATGGCCTGCATAGCTGCTGCTATTGCTACCATAAACTCTGACTCACATGATGACAATGCCACAGTTTTCTGCTTCTGGGAGCACTAAGTAATCAGATTGCCATTCAGATAGAAGGCCATACCTCCAGTGCTCCTCCTTCCAACCAAATCACTAAACAAATCACTGTTAGTGTAGCCCACCAACACTTCTTCACCACTAGCTTGAGTGTAAACAAGTCCCATGTCCACTGTACCTTTTAGATACCTCAAGATTTGCTCACTGCTTGCAGATGCATGATAGTAGGCTTCTCCATAAACCTGCTAGCCATCCCAACTGAGTATGCAAGATCAGGTCTTGTATGTAACAAATACCTCAAGCACCCAATCACATTTCTATATTCAGTTCCATTAATAGGTTTACCATCTTTATCCTGGTGAAACTTGATTCCTGGATTCATTGGAATTTTGGTTGGGTTGCAGCCACCCACACCAAACTGATTCAGAATCTTTCTAGCATAGCTTGTTTGCTTGATTGCAATAAAATCCTACTGCTGATCAACTTCAATACCCAGATACAATGACAGTAACACCAAGTCACTCATCTCAAATTGAGTTGTCATTTCTTGCTTGAACTTCAAGATCTCAGCTGGATTACTCCCTGTCACAACCAAATCATCAACATACACACCTAGGACCACTACATCCTTCCATGTTCCCCTAGTGTAGATAGCTGGCTCACTAGCACACTTGGTGAATCTCATACTCTTTAGACTCTTATAAAGCTTGATGTTCCAGGCCCTTGGAGCCTGCCTAAGCCCATACAAAGCCTTGTTGAGCTTCAGTACATGCTTCTCCTTTCCTTTGACTTCAAAGCCTTCAGGTTGGGAAACATAAACCTCTTCCTCAAGGTCACCATTCCAGAATGTAGTTTTCACATCTAAGTGATGTACCTACCATCCTATGTTGGCAGCTATTGCTAGAATCATTCTGACTGTATCAAGCCTAGCAACTGGTGCAAAAACTTCTTCAAAATCAACTCATTGTTTTTGTACATACCCTTTTGCCACCAACCTTGCCTTATGCTTGATCACCTCTCCATCATCATTTCTTTTCAATTTGAACACCCATTTTAGCCCAATAGGTCTATGTCCTTGTGGTAGCTTAACTGTAACAACCCAAAAATCCACACACCAAAAATCACAACTACAAAATTTTTGTGTTTGCCTTATGTGATGTTGAGTGACATATGTAGAAGCCTAACCCTAGTTTTGGATTGGATGTGACCCAACTAGGTTAAGATCATAAGCATAGTTTTGTTTTATGCCACATGTGTAATTAAATTCCTAAATAAATAAATCATGCATGCATCCTTAATCCCACCTGTGATTTGGATTCTTTTGCCTTATGTGATGTTTAACTAACTTACTTAATATTTATGATAAACCCTAACCAAATTGGCAACAAATAAAAGAGAAAGGAAAGAAGAGGGAGCAGCAGCAGCCCAGGCCTGCTCGGCCTTGTGAACCGGCCCAGCTAGCTCAGCCGAGCCTCGCCTGCCCTATCACGTGAGTAGCCCATGAAGCCGGCCCAGCATCACCGCCAGCACGAGCATAGCCACTGACAAGCCGACCCCGCTTGTCAGCTATCACGCACTGCACGCCGCCGCATCAGGACAAGCTGACAACCAGATCCCACACGTCAGCCACCCCAGCATAGTAGCATCTTCTTCCCCTCGCCCACGCCAACCTCTTCCACGCGACCAGGAGCCGACTAGCATGGCAGACGTGGGCCCAGGGTCACGCAAATCGCATGACCTTGTTCCTCTTGCGCCGTGCTTACGCTACCACACGAGAGCCGTCGGATGCGCTGCACATATCACCACCGCCCGATCGCCATCCGCCATTGGACCCCTTGGGGCTCGGCTATAAAAGCCAACGACCGTGAGCCCTAACCCTCAGCCCGTTCACCACCGCCGCTGGTGGCATAGCACCACACAGCGTCAAGTTGAGAGAGAGGGAGGAGGGAGAAGCAAGGTGGAGAAGGAAGCCGCTGCGGGGAGGACCTCGTCGGAGCCAGGAGCGCTGCCCCGATCAGCTATAGCGACGTAGCTGCTCGGCATGACACTGCATCGCCTCATCACGGTCTCGCCTCGCCACTGCACCACCATCCTACCACCACGAACCCTGCGGTGAGCCATCTTGCTGAGACCACCTCCCAAGCCAAATGGAACGTGCACCGCCATGATCGAAACCTTGCTGAAGCCTCGAGCTCCGGCCTAGCCCAACTGGTTAGTTAGGGAGACCGCCATGGCCACGCTTGCCGAGATCCAGGACGCGCCATGCACGCTGACAACAGTCAAAAGGAGGACCCCAGCTATGACGTTGTACGTCAGAGCAGGAGCGCACATGCATGGACATGCTCGCCATGGCCGAGAGCACAACCATGGCGAGACCACCGCATCTTCTACGTTGTGGTAAAGGCGATGTTGACACCTCGATTGGTTCCGCCATGACGAGAGTCACACCGCGCTCACCTTAGCCGAGGAAGAAGCCCACCGGAGCCCTGCGTTGCCGCACCGCACCTCGTCGGAGCACCACCGCCTCTGTTTTGCCCCTACCACCGTGGCCAGACCCACTGGGAGCACCAGGAGCTCCGTCAACACGCCCACCATGGCCGTAGAAGCACTGGGGAGCTCACACGCTCCTCCAACTGGGTTCTCGCTACCACTGCAGCCCTGCCCATGCACGCCGACGAACCCACGCTGCCGATCACCGTGGCTAGAGCCCTAGGAAGCCCTAGCCGTCACCTTGACCCCACCACCGCACTTGCCAAGGCTTAGCGATGCCTTTGCCTACCTTAATCGTGCACCAGTACTGCCCGAAAGGCTTGCCGGTGACCTCACCGCCGGCGGGAGCCCCGTCGGGGAAGAGCAGGGGAATTTCCCCTCGATGATCGCGCCGACCACGTTCGCGCCGACCACGACCACGCCGACCACGACTGCGCCGACCACGTCCTGAGCAGCTCCGACCATGACCTCGCCGACCACGTCTTGAGCGGCTCTGCCGAGCAGCTCCGACCATGACCACGTCGTGCACGTGAACCAAACCCTGGGAAGGAGTAAGTGGACCAAGTCCTTCATAGACCGGCCCTGCGGTCTATGGACCAACACAGGCAGGTTCACCATGAACCGCGCCTCACCTGCACCCGTGGACCATGGCCCGTTAGTGGCCCAAAAAGACGACATGGCCGCACCAGCGCACGCCATGTGGCGGGCCAAAGCCCAGCCCGTATCCAGGCCCAACCGGCCTAGTATGGGCCCGGACTGTATTGACCAATGACCAGTCAACGTTGGCTTTGATCGAACCCACATGTGAGCGACCCAAGAGCCCTGGCCCCACCTGTCGGAATTGATGACGTTGATGACATCATGCTGATGTCGCGATGACATCAGCGGGAACCACCTGTCAGATGCAGGTTTAGCTCTGATGACGTCAGCATGCCACGTGGACCAGTCACAGCGTGACACGTGTCAGCCCAGGAATAATTCAGCCTTTTTCCATTTTTAGAAATGATTTAGACTTCGGAAATTCATAACTAATTCATACGACCTCAGAAAAATACGAAACTAGGACCAAAATTCATCTAAAATCGAGCTTTACGCAATGAACCCATGTTTGAGTGCATTTGGCTCTTTTGAATTTTCATTGCTTCTTTGTGCTATTCTGTAGACGTCGCTAACATGACTATAATACGATCGTTGCAGAATCAGAGGAGAACCAGACAGACGAGGATCGTGAGTACCATGAGGAGAACAGAGACAACTACACTGAAGGTGCCACATCCCACCCAATCTCGTAGCACCTATTACGCATGGCTAATATAGAACTGCTATGGCTTTACTATACTGTTATAATCATACAATGTTAGGACTTGCATGGTAGTATGATTACTTGATGGCCTTTACCTTGACGCAACCTTACCCCTGCATACCCTGCTATTAGGCTAGACACACGCTTGCTGCTACATCTCATTACTTACGCTTCTACTACGCTTATACTACTTTAATGCGTGGTGGAAACCGATGTTATCTGGACTATGGGGAGAGTGTTGCGTGTGTGACTTGGGTGTGTGGAGGGTGAGGGTTGTGTCGACCAAGTTGGAGTATACGACGAGCCTGGGGCAAGTCTTGCCATGGGGTGCTACCTGGGCACCCCTGGAAAAGGATACCTATGGTGGGTAAATGGTATATGAGGTGGTCCTGGGTGTGAACCTGTGATGGGAGGAGCCCGGGATGGAGGTGCTGTGGTGGCACGGTAAATGGAAACCCTGATGAAGACATTCTGGCTTGGTCATCCCTAAGGACTTACTAGTACTCAGATTCACCGGGAAGCCTTACGTACCACTCGCCCTATATGGTGCGGGACGGCCGGACTACTTGGTAGGATATTGCCACTACTGCTAGGTTGATAGCGGACAGTGTAAGAAGGTACGGGGCGCGGAGGATTTCCCCCACACCCTTCTGAGACTTCATGGAGACCTTGTGGACCTGGCTCATGACTCACAGTTTCAGCCACCCTAGACTAGACTTGGGGTGTACCAGGGCTGAATGGTAGGGTGGCATTATCCTAGGCTAGCAAGCGGCCACAATCAGCCCAGTTGACGACGGTCAGTGAAGAAGGTAGATCTTGTGGTTATGTAAAACCTCTGCAGAGTGTATGGTTGATCGATCGATACATGTGCCGACTTGTCGGCTATGGACCTTTCCTGGGTTTCGCTTAAACTAGATAATGAGATGAGTCCTTCTCTTCTTCCCCCGTGAGAGAGTGTCGGTCGTAGCCAGGGGCTATGGGCCTTGAGATAGTGCCGAGAGGGAGTTGGCCTATCGACTGAGCGATGGTATGGTGATGGTGTGGAGAGGGTGGTATATCAATCCCCGGATCGAAACCTGGCTCTGGATGGGGAATGGGGTGGAATGTGAGTGGAAATGGTGTTAAAAACTTGACTATACTATTATACACTTGATATGCTAATACATAGGAAACCCCAGCCTTATAGGTTCCTTTTGATTATATCCAACTTGCATCCAACTTCCACAAAGCAATGCTCATAGGGTGGGAGTGGCCAGTACAAATCATACTAATAAATTTTGGCACACAGGTTCTGCTGAGGAGTATAGCTCCGAGGAGTTTGATGGTTGAGGGGTTCGTGCCTACGCTCGAGTTTGGCGATCTTATCTTCAAAGCTGTTCTGAATGAATGCTACTTTTGATTCCACCAATGCGGCGATGTAATAAATTATGTAATTCCGCACTAATTGTACTCTGATATTATCGTTGTATGGATGTGGTATTCGACTGAAATTTGGGTAATATGATCTACAACGGTCTTATTACACTTCGACTCTATGGATTTCCCTTCGCGGAAATTAGGTCGTTTTAGTTGGTATCAGAGCCATACTTGACCATATGACGAAACCCTTAGAAATGGACGATAGAATAGAACATGAACAACCCTTCTTTCGGTTATAAACCAACCCTGCATTTACTTTTATGCAAGGCTTATCTATTATTGACCTGCTAACACCTGTTCCTTAAATCATGCAGATGGCAACGAATGTCGACTGGCCGCCTCTAGGACCGCTACCCCTAGACCACGCCAAGCTTACCTTCGACCTACGTGAGCTTGGGGGTTTTGCACAGACCCTCTGCCGAGTTCTCGTCACGTTAGGTGTCCCCGACGAGCTTGTCAAGGTCACCTGCACCGGGAAGCCAGCTCAGGAAGGAGGAATCGAAGGACCGACTGTCACCTTAGTTGAGTTCCCAGCTAGCACTACCTTACGTTCTGTCCTAGCTTTCACCGAGTTGACTATAGAGGACACAGTCAAGGAGGGACTGCAAGCTATCTCACATAAGGCACTTCGTAGAGTGATGAGGGACCACTACGAGCACCTAAAGATGACAGAGTTCCATCTACTTCCCCAGGCCCTCGACCTTAGCCTTACCCCTAGTGAGCAGAGTTTCGCAGCTAGCAGAGTTATCTTTGCCGAGGAGGACAGATGCCTTCGTGTCTCAGCTATTCACCTACTAGAGCAGGACAGGTACGTGACCCAGCTGGAGTAGAGGAGACGTCAGGACTAGGCACTTCTATGGGAGTACCAGGAGTGAGACTCGCAGGGAGCACAGGAGCGATCTAGTCTACTTGAGACAGTTGCCAAGCTATAGGACGAGCTCAACCGTCGTGAAGAAGTCCACAGAGCCAAGGTCACTGACTTACAGGACAAAGCCGCTGACCTAGGCAACAGGAACTGCTACCTTGACAGCAAGGTCTTGGAGTTGCAGAGAGAGTTGGATGACAAGAAGGCCGAGTTCAACCGCAGAGGAGACAGAGAAAGGTCCAAGGGGATTGATATGCTGAAAATCCAATCTCAGAACAAGACCATGACTCAAGTGCTAGAGGAGTTCAGGAAGAAGGCCGTTCGCAACCAGGGCCACCTGATCGAGGCACTCAAGCAGACCGAGTACCTACAGGACAAGTGTGAGAGGACATGGTAGGCTTGGTAGAAGTCTGACAGGAAGCGCCTCAAGGAGATGAAGGGTATGTGGGATCAGCTGCCCAAGGAGATTCGCAGCAAGACAAAGCCTAGGATAGAGGAGTTTGAGTTAGCCCCGACTCACCTCAACCTAGACGCCTGCCCTACCCTACCTAGAGCCAAGCCTACTGAGGAGCTCACCGAGGCCTTGAAGTACGTGTCCCGACTTCACAAGTCTAACGAGGAGATCGAGATCGAGAATAGTCGTATCTCAGCTGCGGTGTACGAGTTAGAGTAGAATGACCCTGCGTGGTCATGAGTCATGTCAGTAGCTTTCGTAAGTTGTACCCCATGATGTACCCCTTATGAGATGTATTATGAGACATTATGCGTAGTACGATTCTCGCACGTCTTCAAGTGTAACTACTAGAGATGATGCTATGTAATAAAACCCATGTAATGAATGTTTTGGATCTTATTGCATCTTATGAATCTTATTGCTTCTTGGTAATGAGTGTTGGATAGAATAAATGTTTTCCTTAAATCGTCAAAATCATGTAACCATACTAAATTATAAGCACTTATAGCACAAACACTAAGATTCCTATGATCCATGTTGTAGATGCCGAACCACCGATCTGATCACCTAATGAACCGTGGACGTGCGCCCACCCCCGAACCAGTCGAACCAAATGGGGGGCGTGGTGGCAACAATCGTGGCCGTGGCCATGGTCGTGGACGTGGAGGGATACCCTTCAACCTAGAGAATACCCCACCGCCTGAGGAGAACCTTCCTCCACCACCACCACCAAACCTGGCAGAAGTGATGGCACAACAGACTCAACTTCTTGCAGCCCTTGTGAATGGAGCAAACCATCGCCAGGGAGGTCAGCAGAATGACTTCCAAAGGAAGCTGGAAGGATTTCTGAAGCTAAGGCCACCTACTTATAATGGCACCGACCCCGACCCACTTGTAGCCGATGACTGGCTCAAGGAGATGGAGAAGAAGCTTGACCTCACTACTTTCACCGATGATGAGTGTGTTGGAGCTGCCACACACCAGCTCACGGGTGTAGCACGCGCCTGGTGGGACAGTTTCAGTGATTCCCATGAGGACCCTGCCAACATCTCATGGGATGAGTTCGCCGAAGCATTCACTGAGTATCACATTCCCAAGGGTATCATGGAGGCCAAAGCCGAGGAGTTCCGCAACATCAAGATGGGAAAGGACAGGGTGACTGAGTACACTACTCGTTTCACCAACCTTCTGCGCTATGCACCTTCCTATGATGTGAACTCTGAGAAGGAGAAGTTGTACTATTACCACAAGGGACTTAACCCGCACATCAAGCTAAAGTTTGGCGGTATTGAGAGTAACACATTGCGTGCTCTGGTGGATCGCTGCATCCAGATCGAGAAAGATCATGCTGAAGCTAGAGAGGAGTATAGGGAGAGGAAGCGTAAGCCTGAGGAGTCCTTCCGTGGCTGTGATTGCAAGAGGTTCCGCAGAGATGCACCATCCAGGGAACGCTCTCGCCACAACAGGGATGATAACCCTGGATCGAGTAGGGGTAGTGGAGGCTACACCGCCAAATACTCCCGCCCTGCTCAGGATCGTTACACCCGGGACCGTTATGCTCAGGACCGCAACACTCAGGACCGTTTCAACCGTCCCCGCTCAGCGAATGAACGCCCAGCATAGAACCGCTCCGCACCAAGCACTAGAAACTAGAAGGCACCCACGCCAACCCCTATAGGCGGTACGCCTTTCACCTGCTTTGCTTGTGGACAACTAGGTCACAAAGCCGCTGAGTGCCCACAGAACTCAGCTGCTCAGAAGTCTCAGTTCAAGGGATCTGCTACCCGTGGATGTCTCAACCATCTGGACGCCGAGGAAGCATAGGCTGCCCCTGACGTGGTGTATGGTATGTTTTTAGTTAACGGCAATACTGCATCAGTTCTATTTGACTCTGGAGCAACTTATTCTTACATATCATCCAAGTTTGCACGAGAGCATGACCTGCCTGTAACCCCACGTGGAAAGCCTATCATCACCAGTTCACCTTTAGGAGACCTAAAGTGCACCCACATCTATAAGGGAGTGAGTCTTGCCATTGAGGGTCTTACCTTTAAAGCTGACCTAACCCTGTTACCTTCCACAAACCTAGATGTCATCTTAGGTATGGATTGGCTAACCACTCACCGAGGTATCATATCATGTTCACCTAGATATGTCCAAGTGACCCACCCATCAGGCCAAGTCATTAGATGTGAACCCCAGTCTAGAAAGTCCACCTCTATCCTGTGTGCCCTTAAAGCCAGTTTAGAATCACAGAAAGAGGAGAAGATAGTTCATGATGTACCTGTGGTTAGAGACTATCCCGATGTATTCCCTGAAGAATTACTGGGTATGCCACCAGATCGAGATGTAGAGTTCATCATTGATCTTTTGCCGGGAACAGGACCGATTGCCAAGAGACCCTATCGTATGTCAGTTGATAAACTGGCCGAGCTCAAGAAACAGCTTGATGAGATCATCTCGAAGGGATATATCAGACCCAGTGCTTCACCCTGGGGATCCCCTGTTCTGTTTGTTAAGAAGAAGGATGGCTCAATGAGAATGTGCATTGATTACCGGAACTTGAACGCAGTCACCATCAAGAACAAGTACCCCCTGCCAAGGATTGATGATCTGCTTGATCAGCTTCGAGGTGCCAAGTATTTCTCCAAGATTGATCTCAGATCTAGCTATCATCAGATGAAGATTCGGGTGTAACACCTCGGGTGTTAGCCTTGCATAACTCGACTTGCATAACATGAGCATGAGCATCAAGCATTCATAAATCATCATTTACAATTGAAACATTTGATCGAAGCATATGAAACATTGCTTATTATCTCATGTTTCTTGGAACATATGCATATGATCCTGTGCAAATGAATGCAAGTAGGTAATGCTAGTCACTAAAACACCTTAGCTACACTTAGGTTAACAAAAGGAACCTTGTTCATGAAGGCCACCTTTCATGATCAAGCACTTAAGTAATATTTCATGTGTAGACCTGGATAGCTCTATGAGTGACCACTGCATAAAATGATAGGATGACCTTGAAAATTTCTTAAACATGCTTAGGATATCATCATGAACAACTTTGGTATTTAAGGCTAGGGCTAGTTTGGTCATTTAGCCATGGTTTGAGTATGTATCATGATTTCAAAGTGACATGTTTGACTAAAGTTGAACTAGGTGTTAGAGACCTTGCATGGAGTAGTTCACTAAAGCAATGTTGTAGTGTTTGACATAAGGAACAACTTTGATTTTTGGGCCTTTGACTGATTCAGTTCCTAACATGTTTGAAATTGGATCACAAGAATCATCAAAATCTTGATTTCATCACTTAAGAAATTTTTCTAAGTCAAGTTCATTGAACAGCCTGACAAGCTGACCTTCATGGCAATATAACTTGAATTCGGTTGAGAATTGAGACACGATTATTGAACAAGAGTTGAAGCTGGTACATAGGGCTAGGATTTTTGTTAAGGCGGTTTACGAGTTGGAGCCACGGTTTAGCAGATAAGTCGACTTGAAAACTCGCTGTCAGGCTCGACTTCGGGACTTAACTGACGAACTGAATCGTTTCGGTGGCCGACCGGCTTCAGGCTTCGCACACCGCGTGGTGCGGGAAACGGCCGCGCGTCGCCGCCGGTCTGTCCGCGCAGGCCACGCCATGCCCGAGCGTGCCTTCATCACGCCAGCGCCTGCCCGCACTCAACCGCACTCCGTTTTCGCGTTGCCTCGGCCATTCTTCCTCGCAGCAGCAGCCGCCGAGCTCGTTCCACCTCCGCCGTCACCATAGCCACGCAAGCTCGCGCCTAGCCATCCATTCTTCACCGCAGCAGCACAACTAGCTCCCCAGTGACCCACTGCTTCTTCCCGTGCCCGCCATTCGCGTTCGGTAAGCGCCAGCACCGTGCCAATGCTCACTGGAGCTCCGCCGCGGACTCCGTCGTCGTGGCCACGCCGCCACAGTCCTCCTCCCGCTCTGTTAGCTAGCGCGCTAGGTCCCCCAGCGTTCCTAGATGCTTGTCTGCACCTTAGGTTGGGCCGCCGAGGTCGTCGCCGGCGTACCGCCGACGTCCCGCCTCGCCGAGCCGCCATGGCCGCCGCCGTCGTCGCTGGTGTCGACGATAGGGCCGGCAAAGTAGACTAATCGACGCGTTAGGTCACGGGGGTCACACTGTGATGATGTCACCGCCGGCGTACTCGCCGTCGGCGAGCTTTGGCCGCGTCCATCGAGCAGCGCCGCTGTGCTCTGTTTTGGTCTCGCTGACCAGTGGGTCCCACGTGTCAGCGACTCAATATTTCAAATCCAGTTCAGTTTGAATGCAGATTCACATGTGTTTTGTTATTTTTGTATCTTTAGTTAGGTAGCTCCTAAAATTGTGAAATAAATATGATTGTGTTGCTTAGGAAGTGTAGTATTTAGGAAAAATATGTTCTTGGTTTCAACAGTAGAAATTTCTAGAGATTTAAATAGGGATTTCAAATGTGCTTTTGAATGCATTCAAATTTGTTTATTTTATATCTAGAGTTCCTGTGCTCCAAAAATTATGAAATTTTTGTGGTAGGCTATTCTTGTCATATATGAACTCTGGTAAAAATTTGAGGACCAGTGCAGGTGTAGATCTATAGTTATAGATTTTTCTTTTATAAATAGTTAATCCTTGCATGAATTTTTATAAATTAATTATGAGTCCAAAATTCATGAAATTTATTGGAGGTAATACTAGTACCATATGGATGTTAAGAAAAATAAGAAATCTGTTGCTTGACACTTTTCAATAGGATTTTCCATTTATGCTATTTCAAGCCTGGCTTCCTTATCATTTTTGTATAGAATGTTCTACTTAGTAAAATGACATGAAATTTTTATAGTAGTCCTTTTATAGCATTATTAAGGCACTGTAAATTTTTGGGAATTTATGAAGTACATCTGATATAGGTTTATTATTTAACCTAGATATCTAAATAAAATAATAAAGGCAATTAAATAAATAGTTTGGGCTCCACCATTATATTATATTAAATGTAATTAGTATGCTTAAACTGTTGGTAGATTATATGTTGTCAAATTTTGAATGATTACCTGAAGTAGAAGTATTCTTACTTTATATTGCATGTTAAATAGTTTCCGGACTGATTCTAGAAGTGTGATGAGTTGCATGTTGGAAACTTATGTAGACTGTAAAAATGGTTAATAACAAAGTTGTAGAGAATTTGATAAGCTTTCCAGAAAGTCCAGGATCACTGTTTTTGGATTTGTAGAACTCCAGTTATGAGTGAAACAAGTAGCTACTGTTTGTGGCATAGTCGATGCATTGTAGAAGTAGTTAAGTAATAATCGAGAAGAGATATGCACCTACTCAAACGATGCGATGCACTTGTTAACATATATGCATTCGTAATACTTATACCATACTCATGCATTTAGGATCGGAGGAAGAGATCACGTTGCTGGAATTCGAAGAAGCCGAGGAAGGGAACCAGCAGGAGGATCCGCAAGCCGCAGCTCCCGAAGGCGTGGAGCAGAACCCTGAAGAGCTTCCGGAGTGCCCTGACCACCGCCCTACTTCCTTTCTGCGAGGCAAGCCCCGGAGCATTATAAATCTCCCAGTAATTTACAAATGTTTACTTACGTATTTATGATTGATGCATTAGGTTATAAGAGTTGAATGAAACCACTTGATGCATGTACATTCCTTGTCCAGATATTACACCTTTAACCGGTATAGGTCCAGGATCGGATATATATGCTTAGCCATGCTTAGACCGGTAGAAGTCGGGTGATGTCCTGTCACCTGCGAGATATAGGTGGATACCGGAGCACGGTTGGCTATATCTGCTATCGTGGAACAGAACCATAGGGTAAAAGTAAATTGAGACCGGACGGGAAGTCGATAGAGAAGCGACAAGACATGGAGGTCTTGGGTGTGGATTTATCCCCGTCTGTGTCGATTAAGGACCGTACTGTTGTTGGCGCTTCTGACAAGATTGAACGCATGCCTCTCACTTAGCTGGCCGGATAACTCGTTCCGATCGCGAAGCCGAGTAATTCAACTCAGGCCGGGAACCGTTCTGTTGTGCGCTCCTTCCGGGGAACGATCAGACTGAGCCCAAGGGCAGGCTTGGCCTAAGCATCCTGGCATCTGGTGTTCCAGATTGTGCGGTGCGGTACGGACCCGCGAAATGTGTACCTGAGTTGTACCAAAGGTGACCTAAGACTATCGTGGCTGGTAGATCTGGGTTTGTGTTAGGAATAAATTCCCAGCTGGTAGAAATCGATTCAAATCGCCGTCTCTCCCGGATAGTGAGAAACTTGGCTAGTCCCAACATCGTAGCAACTATATTATGAAACATGATGGTTCAGATGAATATGGAATTACAATACCTGCTATGGTTACTATTGTATGATTCTAAATGATATACCACATGTTTGGCACAGGATAGTTGCTAATCTAGAAATGGATAGTTATAATTAACTGGATAAAGGAATCATAATTGTACAACAGGTAATTACCTTTTACGCAAAATGTTGTCAAGTTACGCCCACTTATACAGCCTTGCATAATCCTTGGAGTCAATTTTATTTCTGGTTCATGACGGGTAAGTCTAGCTGAGTACCTTCTCGTACTCAGGGTTTATTTTCCCATTGTTGCAGATGGCACTGTGTATCATGGTTATTGCAAGAGTTACTTCTATCCTGCCGTGGATGAGGAGTAAGCCTTGGGCAGGCTTCTTTAGTAATTCCTATCTTTGCTTTTGTGGACCGTGATCTGGTTTGGCACTGTATTAAACTATGTTGGAAACTTTATCTTCGAACTTATTTGCTTCCGCTTTATTTATCAAACTGGGTTTGTAATAACTTTTATTCGTACTCTGATGATGAAAAGTATCTGTGAACTTTATGTAAATTGTGGCATGTATGTTGAATCCTGTACGATCTTGGTTGTTGTAATCGTTTATCGAGACCCGTCGTGGTACTCGACGGACTACCGGGTTTATATGGGTTCAAGTATGACAGTGTGACCGTTTGCGGATTGCCATTGTACTTGTATTCTTATAAATTGGTCGGTTCTGCGATAGCTGGCATCAGAGCAAGATTCAACGTTAATTGTCACAAGTGTATTTAAAAACAAAAGTTTTTGTTTTCCAAAAACCCTTCTCTAGCAACTAATAGTCAAATAATAGGTATTTGAAATCTAAAGTGTGCCAATGATCACTTTCCTTATGCCCAAATTAAGGACTATTAGGTGGCTATTTAAGTACTAACATGGGGGTCTTTACTTCGTCGTCCATACGGCGTGCTATAGTATGGATGCCATTCACTTGAGTGGTAATGTATGGATCAAATGCCTCTACGCCAAGGTAAGATGAGTGTATGACCGCAAGATGTGAGCGTGCGGTCAGGAAGAGTTAGCTTTGGTACGGCTATGTATGCATGCTTGCATGTGTATATGGTACGTATTTAATTGTGGGTTTAAATTATTGTTGGGTAGATTGATACGGAAGTATATGTATGGGTATACATATATGAAAGTATTTACAATTACATTCTGCATATTTCATTATGGGTTTAGGGCTGAAATGAAATTTTATGCAGGTACACTAACAACAAAACGTGTAGCTCGACTAGTTATGCTATTTATGAGAGAACGTATGTATGCCACCGTGTCTACCGTTAGAAACAAATTTTTCCTAAGTTTGTGAGGACGTACGGAACGAGCATGCATCATGTTAAATTACCATTCACATAACTACATTGTTCCTCCCCTTATAAAATTCTTACTCGGTTATGTAACTCTTATCCATTATGGCTTTGTCTCACCAAAGGTACATGTTAATAGTGCAGATGGCACGCACCAAGCAGACTGCTCGCAAGTCCACCGGAGGCAGAGCTCCTAGCCGTCAACTTGCTCCACGTACCCGTCAACGTCACACGTTCCTTGGAGAGTTTGGGATGCCTACACTCTTGTGGAGAGTGCTCAGCTATGTAGGCTATCCTGATGGAATGGAACCCCGCTACTTCTGGGCGAATGAGCAGTTGGGAGAAGGTCTCTTAGTTACTGTGGAGGCCGTTGTTCATCCCCGAGGTGACGATTCTGAGTGGACAGGTTGGTGTTATGAGTCGACTGGCAGGACTGCTAAAGAAGCAGCTGGCAGGGCAGCCTTTGGGATCTTGAGGAATATCATGGATCGTTTTCCTCAAGAGCTGGCAGCCGCTTTGGTTGGAGTTTTTCCGAGGGGCAATCCCTCCACTGACTCATGGCAGCAGGCAAGAGGAAGATCTTTGGAGATTGGTGCCGCAGAAGGGCAGAACAGCGATAACCCTGCCATGAGCGCCATGTTCGCAATGATGAGAGTGTTAGATGGAGTTGAAGGTAGCCTCAGACGTGTGTCTGGTGCTCTTGGTCATGCCCGCAAGGACCGACGTCAGCTTCAGAGGGAGCACGACGCCGAGATTGAGAGGCTCACTGAAGAGATGACTCGGTTAACTCACCAGCGAAATGCAGCTTGGTCTAGGGAAGATGTCCTGAGGGCTCGACAGTTTGAGCTGGGACAGCAGCTGGCCAATGCGGAAGAATACAACGATAATCTGCATGAAGAGGTTCATCTACTGCACAATCAGCTCCACCCTTATGTCCCACCTGGAGCCGCAGAAATGGATCTAGAAGGGTACAAGGAAGAAGAAGAAGTGGAGCCTGAAGAAGAAGTAGAACCTGAGGAAGGAGATGATTCTGCGTCTAACCTCGATAGTGATCATGATGAGGATTAGATCGCTTAGCATGTAGTGGGAAGACTAATGTATCACCTTTATTCATGTAATGGACCTATAGTTCCAAGTTGGCATTAGTAGCCAGACTATCATGTAATGTTAATCGCACGTTTGGTTGAACGTCAATGCAATTCCAGTTCTTTGTCGGTAATCACGCTTTAAGTTTGCATGCGTTATGAGCACGATAAGTGGTCAAATTGGCGATGTCATGTTGTGAGAATGAATTATTATGCCTCTGTTTTTATTGTGCTTTTGAGAATTTTCTCCAGTAATTTCAGTTTGGCATGAGTACCTAATTCATCTGCAATCTCTTGGCATCAACCAATAATCGCTTATTGTTGCAACTTCATAGATGACGCGCACCCGTGCTGGAGCTGGTGGCAGCCAGGATGGCAACCAGGATGACTTGCCACCCCCACCGCCACCGTCTGCTCAGGAATTCTTTACCCAGTTTCTAGGGAGCCAAAGGACAATGGAGGAAGCTTTGCGCCTCATCGCGCAAAACACTGCTCGTGGCCACCCACATCAACCAGGGGCCGAGCCAAATCAGCACAGTTCATTCAAGGAGTTTCTGGACACGAAGCCTCCGATCTTCAAGGTGGCTGAGGAACCACTGCAAGCCGATGAGTGGCTGAATACCATCGAGCAGAAATTTCGTCTGCTAAGGGTCACAGAGCACCTGAAAGCTGAATATGCTTCTCATCAGCTACAAGGACCAGCAGGAATCTGGTGGACACACTTCCTGTCGTCTCTGCCTGCTAACGCGCAAGTTACCTGGGATCAATTCAAACTGGCTTTTAGGGGACACCATATTCCCCCGGGCCTGATGCGCATGAAAGCAGCCAAATTTATGAGGCTCACTCAGGGAACAAAGTCACTCACAGAGTATATGCACGCATTCAACAACTTGTCAAGATATGCTCCAAGTTTTGTGGATACTGAAGAGAAAAAGATTGAGAGTTTCAAGCGAGGTCTGGGTACCAAACTGATGAAGACTATGGCAAATTCTCGATGTGCCACGTACAATGAGTTTATTAGTGATGCCTTGACCCAAGAAAACCACAACAACATGCATGCAGTTGCTAAGGGTCGCAAAAGGACGTATGAAGCCGGTGCATCCGGATCTTTCCAGTCAAAAGCGCCTATCACAGCTAGGCCACAATTCCATCCACCTGCACCCAAGTTTAGGCCTCCACCACCGAAAGCTGTGAATAACAGGCCACAGAAACTGTTTCATAAGGCGTTCACTATTGCCTTACCAAAAGGAAATGGCAATCAGGACAGCTCCACCGGATTCAGAAGTAATCAACCTTGTTTCAACTGCAACCAACTGGGTCATTGGTCCAAGGAATGCCCCCACCCCAAGAGGAATGGCAACCCAAATCAGAACAATCAGAGGCAGGTGAATGCCAGGGCACGTCAGGGACAAGTGCATTATACCGCTGTAGAGGAAGTGCCCGCCGGAGAGGTTGTCACGGCTGGTATATTTCTCGTCAACAAGCACCCCGCTGTTGTTTTATTTGATTCGGGAGCTTCTCATTCATTTATGAGTCAAGCATTTGCATCTAGACATGATCAAGAAATTATAGAAGTAAGTAAAGGGGGTTTTAACATAAGTTCAGCAGGGGGAACTGTTACTACCAAAAAGATAGTCAAAAATGTACTCATCTTGATACAAGGGAGGGAGTACACAACAGATTTGATAATATTGCCGGGGTTGTCGATAAGTGTAATCTTAGGCATGAATTAGATGAAGGATCATGGTGTTCTTATTGACACTAGCACCCGTACTATCATGTTGAGAGAACCCATGGGAGGGAATGCTTTTCTAGTCCCACTCTCCCGCGAATTCGAACCCCAACATTTAGCCTGTGCTATCCAAGCCACCACCATATGTGATATTCCAGTGGTTTGCGAGTTTTCGGATGTATTTCCAGAAGAATTACCAGGTCTACCCCCTGATAGGGAAGTGGAATTTAAGATTGAGTTAGTGCCAGGTACCGCACCCCTATCCAGAAGGCCCTATAGAATGCCACCCAATGAGTTAGCAGAACTTAAGATTCAATTGCAAGATCTATTGGACAAAGGTCTTATCCAACCTAGCTCATCTCCATGGGGATGCCCAGCATTGTTTGTGAAAAAGAAGGATAAGTCACTGAGAATGTGTGTAGATTACAGACCACTCAATGCTGTGACCATCAAGAACAAATATCCATTGCCCCGCATTGACATTTTGTTCGATCAGCTAGCGAAGGCAAAGGTATTCTCCAAAATTGACTTGAGATCAGGTTACCATTAGATAAAGATCAGACCGGAGGATATACCTAAAACTGCTTTCTCTACTAGGTACGGCTTATACGAGTATTTGGTTATGTCTTTCGGACTAATAAATGCTCCAGCCTATTTCATGTACCTGATGAACTCGGTATTCATGCCCGAACTTGATAAGTTCGTGGTCGTGTTTATCGATGACATATTGATTTATTCAGAAAATGAGTCAGATCATGAAGAGCATCTGAGGATTGTCCTATCTAGATTGAGGGAGCATAAGCTATATGCCAAGTTTAGCAAATGTGAATTTTGGATGAGCAAAGTACCTTTCTTAGGTCACATTTTATCAAGAGATGGAATCTCAGTAGACCCATCAAAAGTACAAGAGGTCATGGATTGGAAAGCCCCAACTTCGGTCCATGAAGTTCGGAGTTTCCTGGGGTTAGCAGGATACTATCGTCGGTTTATTCCAGATTTCTCAAAGATAGCTAAGCCTATGACCAGACTACTTCAGAAAGATGAGAAATACAAATGGACACCAGAATGTGAAACAGCTTTTCACACCCTCAGAACTTTGTTGACTATAGCGCCTATGCTAGCACAACCAGACATTGAAAAGCCTTTTGATGTATTTTGTGATGCATCAGGAATAGGTTTGGGATGTGTGCTTATGCAAGAAGGGAGAGTAATTGCATATGCCTCTCGGCAATTGAGAAAACATGAAGTCAACTACCCTACACATGATTTGGAACTGGCAGCCGTTGTCCATGCATTAAAGATATGGAGACATTACTTGTTGGGCAATGTATGTCATATCTATACTGACCACAAAAGCCTCAAGTATATCTTTACCTAGCCAGAACTGAACATGAGACAACGTAGATGGTTGGAATTGATTAAGGACTATAATTTGGAAGTGCATTACCATCCAGGTAAAGCTAATGTAGTAGCCGATGCACTTAGTTGGAAGTCCCATTGCAACACTATGGAAGCACTATTGGAAGATGGATTCAACTTGCTACATCCTGCTGTACTCCACAATATCACAATCAGTTGTTCGCTTGAGGGCAAAATCATAGAGCTACAGCAGACAGATGTAGGAATAAGTCACATCAAGAGAAAAATGCAAGAGCAAGAAACCAAACATTTTAGATTGGACGAAAGAGGTGTATTATGGTTTGAGGACCGACTAGTGGTGCCAAAAGACCGTGAGCTAAGGAATCAAATTTTAGAAGAAGCTCACTTGTCCAAATTGTCTATCCACCTGGGTAGTAGTAAAATGTATCAAGATCTAAGAACCCGTTTTTGGTGGACTAAGATGAAGAAAGAGATCGCAGCCTATGTTGCTAGGTGTGATAACTGCAGTAGAGTGAAAGCCGTCCATATGAAAACTGCTGGATTACTTCAGCCATTACCTATTCCAGGATGGAAATAGGAGGAAATCAGTATGGACTTTATTACAGGCCTTCCAACAACGCCACAAGGTCACGATTCAATCTGGGTCATTGTTGACCGTCTCACCAAGTCAGCACACTTTATACCCGTGAACACACGGTATATAGTTGGGAAGTACGCTGAGATATATGTATCCTAGATTGTGAGATTGCATGGAGTACCCAGGACCATAATCTCAGATAGAGGACCACAGTTCATAGCTCATTTCTGGAAACACTTACACCAAGCTTTAGGAACCAAGCTAATCAGAAGTTCAGCTTATCATCCACAAACTTCAGGACAGACAGAGCGAGTGAACCAAATCCTAGAAGATTTACTTAGAGCTTGTGTTATATCTTCAAAAGGTTCATGGGAGAAATGGTTACCTTTAGCTGAATTCTCCTATAACAACAGTTATCAAGCGAGTATCAAAATGGCTCCATTTGAAGCCTTGTATGGCAGAAAGTGCAGAACTCCATTGAATTGGATTGAGCCCGGTGAAAGGAGATACTTTGGTATTGATTTTGTCAATGAAGCCAAAGAACAGGTACGTATCATCCAACAACATATGAAGGCAGCTCAATCAAGACAGAAGAGTTATGCCGATAGGAGAAGGAGACCACTGACTTTTGAAGTGGGTGACTATGTATACTTGAGAGTATCACCCATGAAAGGTGTGAAAAGATTTGGGATGAAAAAGAAGCTTTCACCAAGATATGTAGGGCCATATAAAATTTTGGAGCAAAAAGGAAATGTTGCGTATAAGCTACAACTACCACCAGAGATGAGTGCAATCTTTGATGTGTTCCATGTTTCTCAGCTAAAGAAATGTCTTCGAGTACCGGAAGAAGCTATTGCACCCACCAACGTGCAGCTTCAATCAGATTTGACCTATGAAGAAAAGCCAATTCGAGTATTAGAAGAGATGGAGAGGGTGACAAGGAGTAAGATTATTAAGTTCTATAAGGTGGTGTGGAACAATCATAGTGAACAAGATGCTACGTGGGAAAGAGAAGATTATCTGCGAGAAGTTTATCCCGCCTTTTTCCAAGAATGGTAGGTCTTGCAAATCTTGGGACGAGATTTTTATAAGGGGGAGGGGCTGTAACACCTCGGGTGTTAGCCTTGCATAACTCGACTTGCATAACATGAGCATGAGCATCAAGCATTCATAAATCATCATTTACAATTGAAACATTTGATCGAAGCATATGAAACATTGCTTGTTATCTCGTGTTTCTTGGAACATATGCATATGATCCTGTGCAAATGAATGCAAGTAGGTAATGCTAGTCACTAAAACACCTTAGCTACACTTAGGTTAACAAAAGGAACCTTGTTCATGAAGGCCACCTTTCATGATCAAGCACTTAAGTAATATTTCATGTGTTGACCTGGATAGCTCTATGAGTGACCACTGCATAAAATGATAGGATGACCTTGAAAATTTCTTAAACATGCTTAGGATATCATCATGAACAACTTTGGTATTTAAGGCTAGGGCTAGTTTGGTCATTTAGCCATGGTTTGAGTATGTATCATGATTTCAAAGTGACATGTTTGACTAAAGTTGAACTAGGTGTTAGAGACCTTGCATGGAGTAGTTCACTAAAGCAATGTTGTAGTGTTTGACATAAGGAACAACTTTGATTTTTGGGCCTTTGACTGATTCAGTTCCTAACATGTTTGAAATTGGATCACAAGAATCATCAAAATCTTGATTTCATCACTTAAGAAATTTTTCTAAGTCAAGTTCATTGAACAGCCTGACAAGCTGACCTTCATGGCAATATAACTTGAATTCGGTTGAGAATTGAGACACGATTATTGCACAAGAGTTGAAGCTGGTACATAGGGCTAGGATTTTTGTTAAGGCGGTTTATGACTTGGAGCCACGGTTTAGCAGATAAGTCGACTTGAAAACTCGCTGTCAGGCTCGACTTCGAGACTTAACTGACGAACTGAATCGTTTCGGTGGCCGACCGGCTTCAGGCTTCGCACGCCGCGTGGTGTGGGAAACGGCCGCGCGTCGCCGCCGGTCTGTCCGCGCAGGCCACGCCGTGCCCGAGCGCGCCTTCATCACGCCAGCGCCCGCCCGCACTCAACCGCACTCCGTTTTCGCGTTGCCTCGGCCATTCTTCCTCGCAGCAGCAGCCGCCGAGCTCGTTCCACCTCCGCCGTCGCCATAGCCGCGCAAGCTCGCGCCTAGCCATCCATTCTTCACCGCAGCAGCACAACTAGCTCCCCAGTGACCCACTGCTTCTTCCCGTGCCCGCCATTCGCGTTCGGTAAGCGCCAGCACCGTGCCAATGCTCACCGGAGCTCCGCCGCGGACTCCGTCGTCGTGGCCATGCCGCCACAGTCCTCCTCCCGCTCCGTTAGCTAGCGCGCTAGGTCCCCCAACGTTCCTAGATGCTCGTCTGCACCTTAGGTTGGGCCGCCGAGGTCATCGCCGGCGTACCACCGACGTCCCGCCTCGCCGAGCCGCCATGGCCGCCGCCGTCGTCGCTGGTGTCGACAATAGGGCCGGCCAAGTAGACTAATCGACGCGTTAGGTCACGGGGGTCACACTGTGATGATGTCACCGCCGACGTACTCACCATCGGCGAGCTTTGGCCACGTCCGTCGAGCAGCGCCGCTGTGCTCTGTTTTGGTCTCGCTGACCAGTGGGTCCCGCGTGTCAGCGACTCAATATTTCAAATCCAGTTCAGTTTGAATGCAGATTCACATGTGTTTTGTTATTTTTGTATCTTCAGTTTGGTAGCTCCTAAAATTGTGAAATAAATATGATTGTGTTGCTTAGGAAGTGTAGTATTTAGGAAAAATATGTTCTTGGTTTCAACAGTAGAAATTTCTGGAGATTTAAATAGGGATTTCAAATGTGCTTTTGAATGCATTCAAATTTGTTTATTTTATATCTAGAGTTCCTGTGCTCCAAAAATTATGAAATTTTTGTGGTAGGCTATTCTTGTCATATATGAACTCTGGTAAAAATATGAGGACCAGTGCAGGTGTAGATCTATAGTTATAGATTTTTCTTTTATAAATAGTTAATCCTTGCATGAATTTTTATAAATTAATTATGAGTCCAAAATTCATGAAATTTATTGGAGGTAATACTAGTACCATATGGATGTTAAGAAAAATAAGAAATCTGTTGCTTGACACTTTTCAATAGGATTTTCCATTTATGCTATTTCAAGCCTGGCTTCCTTATCATTTTTGTATAGAATGTTCTACTTAGTAAAATGACATGAAATTTTTATAGTAGTCCTTTTATAGCATTATTAAGGCACTATAAATTTTTGGGAATTTATGAAGTACATCTGATATAGGTTTATTATTTAACCTAGATATCTAAATAAAATAATAAAGGCAATTAAATAAATAGTTTGGGCTCCACCATTATATTATATTAAATGTAATTAGTATGCTTAAACTGTTGGTAGATTATATGTTGTCAAATTTTGAATGATTACCTGAAGTAGAAGTATTCTTACTTTATATTGCATGTTAAATAGTTTCCGGACTGATTCTAGAAGTGTGATGAGTTGCATGTTGGAAACTGATGTAGACTGTAAAAATGGTTAATAACAAAGTTGTAGAGAATTTGATAAGCTTTCCAGAAAGTCCAGGATCACTGTTTTTGGATTTGTAGAACTCCAGTTATGAGTGAAACAAGTAGCTACTGTTTGTGGCATAGTCGATGCATTGTAGAAGTAGTTAAGTAATAATCGAGAAGAGATATGCACCTACTCAAACGACGCGATACACTTGTTAACATATATGCATTCGTAATACTTATACCATACTCATGCATTTAGGATCGGAGGAAGAGATCACGTTGCTGGAATTCGAAGAAGCCGAGGAAGGGAACCAGCAGGAGGATCCGCAAGCCGCAGCTCCCGAAGGCGTGGAGCAGAACCCTGAAGAGCTTTCGGAGTGCCCTGACCACCGCCCTACTTCCTTTCTGCGAGGCAAGCCCCGGAGCATTATAAATCTCCCAGTAATTTACAAATGTTTACTTATGTATTTATGATTGATGCATTAGGTTATAAGAGTTGAATGAAACCACTTGATGCATGTACATTCCTTGTCCAGATATTACACCTTTAACCGGTATAGGTCCAGGATCGGATATATATGCTTAGCCATGCTTAGACCGGTAGAAGTCGGGTGATGTCCTGTCACCTACGAGATATAGGTGGATACCGGAGCACGGTTGGCTATATCTGCTATCGTGGAACAGAACCATGGGGTAAAAGTAAATTGAGACTGGACAGGAAGTCGATAGAGAAGTGACAAGACATGGAGGTCTTGGGTGTGGATTTATCCCCGTCTGTGTCGATTAAGGACCATACCGTTGTTGGCGCTTCTGACAAGATTGAACGCATGCCTCTCACTTAGCTGGCCGGATAACTCGTTCCGACCGCGAAGCCGAGTAATTCAACTTAGGCCGGGAACCGTTCTGTTGTGCGCTCCTTCCGGGGAACGATCAGACTGAGCCCAAGGGCAGGCTTGGCCTGAGCATCCTGGCATCTGGTGTTCCAGATTGTGCGGCGCGGTACGGACCCGCGAAATGTGTACCTGAGTTGTACCAAAGGTGACCTAAGACTATCGTGGCTGGTAGATCTGGGTTTGTGTTAGGAATAAATTCCCAGCTGGTAGAAATCGATTCGAATCGCCGTCTCTCCCGGATAGTGAGAAACTTGGCTAGTCCCAACATCGTAGCAACTATATTATGAAACATGATGGTTCAGATGAATATGGAATTACAATACCTGCTATGGTTACTATTGTATGATTCTAAATGATATACCACATGTTTGGCACAGGATAGTTGCTAATCTAGAAATGGATAGTTATAATTAACTGGATAAAGGAATCATAATTGTACAACGGGTAATTGCCTTTTACGCAAAATGTTGTCAAGTTACGCCCACTTATACAGCCTTGCATAATCCTTGGAGTCAATTTTATTTCTGGTTCATGACGGGTAAGTCTAGCTGAGTACCTTCTCGTACTCAGGGTTTATTTTCCCATTGTTGCAGATGGCACTGTGTATCATGGTTATTGCAAGAGTTGCTTCTATCCCGCCGTGGATGAGGAGTAAGCCTTGGGCAGGCTTCTTTAGTAATTCCTATCTTTGCTTTTGTGGACCGTGATCTGGTTTGGCACTGTATTAAACTATGTTGGAAACTTTATCTTCGAACTTATTTGCTTCCGCTTTATGTATCAAACTGGGTTTGTAATAACTTTTATTCGTACTCTAATGATGAAAAGTATCTATGAACTTTATGTAAATTGTGGCATGTATGTTGAATCCTGTACGATCTTGGTTGTTGTAATCGTTTATCGAGACCCGTCGTGGTACTCGACGGACTACCGGGTTTATATGGGTTCAAGTATGACAGTGCGACCGTTTGCGGATTGCCATTGTACTTGTATTCTTATAAATTGGTCGGTTCTGCGACATCGGGAGAGTGACATCCTGAAGACAGCTTTTGTGACTAGGTATGGGCAGTTTGAGTTCACCGTGGTGTCCTTTGGACTCACGAACGCTCCCGCCTACTTCATGAACATGATGAATAAGGTTTTCATGGATGATCTGGATAAGTTTGTGGTAGTATTCATTGATGACATTCTTGTTTATTCACCCACCACCAAAGAACTTGAACATCATCTGAGAACCATGCTTGAGAAATTAGCACAACATCAGCTCTACGCAAAGTTCAGCAAATGCGAATTTTGGCTACAGGAAGTTGCCTTCCTAGGCCATGTACTATCAGCTGAAGGTGTCGTAGTTGACCCAGCCAAGATTGAAGCTGTGAAAGAGTGGGATCAACCCCGTAATGTGACAAAAATCAGAAGTTTCTTGGGATTGGCTGGATATTATCGCCGATTCATCGAAAACTTCTCCAAGATAGCCCGTCCAATGACCAACCTTCTAAAGAAGACTAAGGAGTTTGAATGGACGCCCGCGTGCGAACAAAGCTTCCAGGAACTGAAACAGAAGTTTACCACAACTCTTGTACTAGCATTGCCTAATATCAGCAAAGATTTCATGGTCTATTGTGATGCATCCCGTCAAGGACTTGGCTGTGTATTGATGCAAGGTGGAAGAGTGATAGCTTATGCTTCTCGACAGTTGAAAGAACACGAGAACCATTACCCTACTCATGATCTCGAGTTAGCAGCAGTTGTGCATGCCTTGAAGATCTGGAGACACTACTTGATAGGCAACAAGTGTGATATCTATACGTATCACAAGAGCTTGAAGTACTTTTTCACTCAGGAAGATCTAAATATGAGGCAACGCCGATGGCTAGAGTTGATTAAGGACTATGACCTGGAAATTCACTATCATCCGGGAAAAGCTAATGTAGTCGCAAATGCTCTCAGTCACAAGAGTTACTGTCACACTTTGATCACTGAATCCGTAACACCTAAGCTCAAGGAAGAGATTGAAGATTTCCAACTGGAGATACTACCGCATGACTTGTTGAATGAGCTCCGCATACAGTATGATCTCACAGATTATGGGGGTATTAACCCCTATACCCTTACGGCTAAGCTTGGGCTGGCCCGGATCGATGGGTTCGGTCCACCCGAAAGACGACGTGCGGCCCAGCTAACCTGATCGGAGTCCCGCACAAGTAATCAAGACGGATTTGGCGATCAAGCAGGATCCTGGTCGGTTAGAATAGGAATCCTTATCCGGCCACATATGGCAATTGTAACTAACTAGGATTAGTTTCCAGATCTGTAACCCTGCCCCCCAGACTATATAAGGCGGGCAGGGGACCCCTCTAAAAAACATCTCTCATTGACATACAGCAATACAAATCAGACGCAGGACGTAGGTATTACGCCTTCTTGGCGGCCGAACCTAGATAAAACCTCATGTCTGTCTTGCGTCACCGTCTTGTTTGGGGCTTGCGCATCTGTCTGCCGATAATCTACTACCTTGGGCATACCCCTAGGTAGACTGTCGACCATATTTCGTCTACAGTGGCGTGCCAGGTAGGGGGTGTGCGTATTGCTCTCCAAGCAAACAAGACGGTCATCACCTCCAGCTCCATGGCTACGCCGAATGGCCTCACGTTCACCGTCGGCCAGATCACCTGGACCACCGGCTCCGATGACACCATCGCCATGACCACGGAGGAGGCGTGGATTCAGTCTGCGCCGACCACTACTTCACTTGCGTCGGCTACGGCTCCGACCACTACGGATACGGCTCTGACCACTATGGATACGGCTCTGACCATGGTACATCTGGCTCCGACCACGCCTACTTCAGCCACGCCGACGTCCTGTCATCCGCTTCCCCGCTACAAAGGGAAGCAGATCGACAACACCGACCTGCTCGACTCCATCGATCGGGTCGGCACCAAACTCGCTGAAACCCTAGCTCTGGTAAGTACGATTCGAAGTCAACCTAATGAGTAGGTAACCGCTCCCCACGATAGATCTATCTGACCAGCTCGGACCAGTCGTCCTACGCAACTTGGAACAGATCTCGTGGTCATATCTACTCCTGAGGGGCACTCCGCTCGTCGCCAGCCCACCTTCGCAACGGGTCTCCGACTCTCCGAGTACGAAGCCTCGACAGAGAACCACCAGGTCCAACCCTATGGCCTGCGAAACGCTGCTTCTAGCTACGCGTACAACTTACAACGCCGCTCGGATCTGTGTTTTATGCGCTGACCTCGGCAGAAGCCACGTAACTTCGTCAACATGGTCCGGATTGAAGATCATCGTGAAGGATCCGTCCACACGATCCAAGAGGGTGACTCCAGCTTCTCGTCTGGCACCGCATCTGATGCCTCCATCCACACCAAGCTCTAGCATCACGAGGATGAAGGCGTCGAGTACGATCTGAATATCCCGGATCACGCCCCGGGATTCCCGCAATTCCCGTCTTTCCCACCAAGACGAGGGGGTTTGATCAACGTAGTCAGCAATGACGAACCACCGGTAGTTGGCGAAACAGAACAAGAAAGGACTGCACGCGAAGCACGCAACATTGACCGGTTTAACCGCCGGCAAATTGAAGCCGAAGCAGACCAGGAGGCACGGCGCATAAGGGTCCAGCCACGTGACCTCAACGATGCTTTCGACAGGGTGGGAGACAAGCAAGTCTTCAGGACTCCAAGTGCCAATGTAGCCGTCGCCATGGCAACAATGCAACGGCTACCGAACACCCCAGAAACCCAAGCAGTTCGCGATGAAATACAAGCCTATCTGACAGCTGCTATGGCCCAGACCGTGGAGATTGCAAACCAAGCTTGGGCTCAATCCGTATCAGTCGAGTCAAGCCACAGCCGCCAGCACCCAAGTCGTTCACAGCCACTCAACCAACGTGGCTCGCGCAACAACGATGGCCACGATGGTGGCCAGAATGACAACCGCCATCGGGACAATGACCGCCGGGACAACCGCGATAATCGCCGCAATAACCACGGTCGCAGGGCTAATCCGGATGGCAATCGAGATCGCCGCGATGGCAATAACGATCTCCGCCATTACCTCGGTGGACGCGATCTGCACGCTCGCATCAACCAGAGAGCCGACGATCGAGCATCTTACGAAAGCCACCGCCGTATGGAGTATGACACCACCCACGGCCCGCCAGGTCTGAAGCAGTTTACTCCACACCTTCGCCAAGTCATATGGCCCAAGAATTTCAAGCTCGAGAAACTTCAGAAGTACGACAGCAAGGAAAACCCCGAATTATGGGTCATGCTCTACGAAACCGCATGCCGATCAGCCATGGCTGACGAGCACGTCATGTCTAACTACTTCCCAGTCGATGTTGGTCATGTAGGTCACCAATGGCTGGTTAGCTTGCCGGCAAACTATTTTGATTCTTGGCAGGAGCTTAAGCAGGCCTTCATCGACAATTTCATCGCTACTTGTGAACAGCCCGGCAACAAGTATGATCTGCAACGGATCCGAGACCGGAAAGACGAACCACTACACGAGTACGTTCGGCGTTTCTCGGAGATGCGCATCAAGGTCCCATCAATCTCCGACAATGAGGCAATCGAGGCTTTCGTCACTGGCCTCCGCTTCCACGACGCCCTAAGAGACAAGCTCCTCCGGAAGAGACCTGAATCAGTTACAGTGCTCTTGGCCACCGCTAAGAAATACGCGGACGCCGACGACGCTAAAAAGATAATTGTTGAAGAAGCAGCAAGGGTTCCACGCTCCGACCACCCTCCACACCGCGACGATTACCGCGACAATCGTGGTCGAAACGACAATTTTGACCGCCGCAACCAGCGCAACGACTCTCGCGACCACCGTGACCAACGTAGTCAGCGACACAACCGCCGTGACGATTACAGGAGCAAGCGTGCTCGGGAAGACGACGGCGAGGTCAATACCGTGAAAAAGGGCGGCGGACGTCGTAACTACGAAGACGACTACGCCAAAGCATTGAAAGGGCCCTGCCAGCTCCATCCTAAGTCGAACCACACCATGGAGAATTGCAGCGTCCTCAAGACTATCTACACGTGTCAATAGGCTCCAGATACGTCCGACAAGCCTAACGACGCAGGGGAATAGCGCAACGAGGATAACGATGACGACGATGCAGACCCTCGCCATAAATACGTCAAGCCAACTGATCGCATGCACACCATCATCGGCGGCAAGGTGTCCATTGAGACCAAACGAGAACGCAAGCTGCTCGCCCGCGCCTGCTTGAACGTGGCAAACACCGACAACCTTCTCACCGATCCGCGGCTCCCCCCGTGGTCTCACCGTGAAATCTACTTCAGTAGGAAGGACCAATGGGCCGCCATACCTGAGCCAGGGCGTTTTCCCCTGGTCCTCGATCCTTGTATCAACAAGGTTCAGTTCGACAGGGTACTGATCAACGGCGGCAGCTCCATTGATATACTATTCAAGAACAGCCTGCCCGCCCTGAAAATAGCCCAGGCGGACCTAAAGCCGTACGAGGCATAGTTCTAGGGCGTTCTCCTTGGACAGAGCTCTACACCTCTCGGGCAGATCACGCTACCTGTGCAATTTGGGACTCCGGACCACTTCCGCACCGACTACGTTAACTTCATGGTCGCTGACTTCAACGGCACCTACCATGCTATTCTTGGTCGACCGTCGCTCACCAAGTTCATGGCCATACCTCATTATAGGTATCTGGTGCTCAAGATGCCTACCGAGAAAGGAGTTTTAACCCTCAGGGGCAACGTATACGCAGCTTATACCTGCGAGGACGACAGCTTCAAAATAGCAGAGGCCCATGACCTCTCTATTCGCATGGCAGAGACCATGCTCGATGCTAAGAAGACCTCAGCCGACCACCTGGAGATCCCAGAGCTCGAGGCTCCACGCAAGAACATCAGGTCCAAGGAGCACAAGGCGATCCAGCTGGTCGATGGCGATCCCAGCAAAATGGCCCTCATCGGGGCCAACCTGGATCCCAAATAGGAAGATGCGCTCGTCAGGTTCTTGAGGAGCAACATGGATGTGTTTGCATGGAAACCTTCCGACATGCCCAGTGTACCTCGGAACTTGATCGAGCATTCCTTAAATGTCAACAGCAAGGCCAAACCAATCAAGCAGAAGCTACGACGGTTCGCTCGCGACAAAAAGGAGGCGATTAGGGTAGAAGTTACATGGCTTTTGGTAGCCGGATTTATCAAAGAAGTGTATCATCCGGAGTGGTTAGCCAACCCGGTTCTTGTACGCAAAAAGAATAATGAATGGAGAATGTGCGTTGATTACACTGATCTCAACAAACACTGCCCTAAGGACCCCTTCGGCTTACCTCGCATAGACGAGGTCGTAGATTCAACTGCTGGTTGCGAGCTGCTTTCCTTTCTCGATTGCTACTCTAGTTATCACCAGATCGCTCTCAAAAAGGATGATCAGATCAAGACATCTTTCATCATGCCTTTCGGCGCCTACTGCTACACGACTATGTCGTTCGGGCTCAAAAACGCCGGGGCTACCTACCAACGCGCTATACAGGCCTGCCTCAATGATGAGATAAAAGACGGCCTCGTCGAGGCTTATGTTGATGATGTAGTTGTCAAAACCAAGGAAGCACGTACCCTTGTTGACAACCTGGAACGCACCTTCGCAGCCCTCAATAGTTCTAATGGAAATTAAACCCAAAGAAGTGCATCTTTGGCGTTCCTTCTGGCATATTGCTAGGCAACGTCGTCAGTTATGACGGCATACGCCCTAACCTAGAGAAAGTCAAAGCTGTCTTAGACAAGAAGCCCCCAAAAAAGGTGAAGGATGTCCAGAAGCTTACCGGATGCATGGCTGCTCTAAGCCATTTCATATCAAGATTAGGAGAAAAAGGACTACCGTTCTTCAAACTGCTCAAAGCATCCGAGAAGTTTGAGTGGTCAGAGGAAGCAGACGTTGCCTTCACGCAGCTAAAACAATACCTCACATCACCTCCGGTCCTTACTGCTCCCAGAGAAGATGAAACTCTCCTGCTTTACATTGCGGCAACCAATCGGGTGGTCTCCACTACCATGGTGGTCGAGCAGGATGAGCCGGGCCACGCCTATAAGGTACAGCGGCCAATTTATTTCATCAGTGAGGTACTCAACGAATCCAAGACCAGGTACCCACAGATTCAGAAACTGCTCTACGCCATACTGATAACATCCTGAAAGTTGAGACATTACTTCGATGGCTATCGTGTGGTGGTCATGACCGAGTATCCTTTGGGGGACATCATTCGCAATAAGGATGCGAACGGGCGCATCGTCAAATGGGCAATGGAGCTATGCCCCTTCTCCTTGGAATTTGCAAGCCGCACTACAATCAAGTCTCAGGCACTCGTCGATTTCATCGTCGAGTGGACAGACTTAAGCACGCCTGCCTCTCCGGGATCCGACGAATATTGGACGATGTACTTCGACGGCTCTCTCAACATCGACGGTGCGGGAGCAGGAGTTCTTTTCGTGTCACCATCCAAGGAGCAGCTCCGGTACGTCCTCAGGATTTATTTCCCAGCATCTAATAACGCCGCCGAGTATGAAGCATGCCTGCATGGTTTGCGCATTGCGGTTGAGCTTGGTGTTAAACGTCTCTATGTCTATGGAGACTCGGCTCTGGTCATCAACCAACTCAACAAGGACTGGGACACGACCAGCGAAAAGATGGACGCATACTGCAAATCGATAAGAAAGCTGGAAGGCAGGTTCTATGGCATCGAGTACATACACGTGGTCCGGGACAAGAACCAGGCAGTAGATGCGTTGTCAAAGTTAGGATCATCCCGAGCCAAAATCCCACATGGCGTATTCGTCCAAGACCTGCTCACGCCTTCCATCGAAGAGGAAAATTCCACGGTCGACAAAGCTCCGGACCAGCAATTGGTGGCTACGGTTCCGGCGCCGAGCACAACCGAGCCGCCTCTGACCACTCATGAGCCCGACTGGAGAGTACCTTTCATCAAGTACTTAATAGATGGCAGCGGTTATACTGATCGGCCAGAAAACGAGCGCCTGATGCGCTGCAGTAAGCAGTATCTACTTGTCGATGGCAAATTATGGCGCAAAAACGCAAAGGAAGAAATCTTGATGAAGTGTATAACCCAGGAAGAAGGTGAGCATCTCCTGGACCAAATCCACTCTAGCTCCTGCGGCAACCACGCGGCCTCAAGAACACTGGTCGGTAAGGCTTTCCGAGTAGGGTTCTATTGGCCGTCAGCAGTAGCCGACACAGAGAAGCTAGTCCGTCACTGTGAGGGTTGTCAGTTCTTCGCCAAGAGAATCCACGTACCAGCACATGAGATCCAGACGATACCAGCCTCTTGGCCCTTCGCATGCTAGGGACTAGATATGATCGGGCCCTTCAGACTGGCTCCTGGGAAATTTACATGCGTCTTCGTGCTGATTGACAAATTCTCTAAGTGGATAGAATACATGCCTTTGGTACAGGCATCTTCAGAAAAGGCTGTAACGTTCCTCGACCAAGTCATCCACCGTTTCGGCATACCCAACAGCATCATCACTGATCTGGGTACTCAGTTCACCGGGAACGCTTTTTGGGACTTCTGCAATGAAAGGAGCATAGTAGTAAAATACGTCTCAGTGGCGCACCCTAGAGCCAATGGACAAGTCGAGCGGGCAAATGGCATGATCTTGGACGCATTGAAGAAGAGGATGTATAGAGAGAACGACAAAGCTCCCGGAAGATGGCTCAAGGAGTTACCAGCGGTGGTCTGGGGCCTCCGAACTCAGCCCAGTCATAACACCGGCGTCTCACCATACTTTATGGTTTACGGCGCTGAGGCAATCCTCCCACCAGATATAGCTTTTAGATCAGCAAGGGTAGAGAACTTCGACGAGGGCAAGGTCAATGAAGTATGGGAGCTAGAAGTGAACAGCGCAGAAGAGAAAAGGCTCGATTCTTGTGTACGTACGGCCAAATACCTTGCTGTTTTGCGCAGGTACTACAACAAGAATGTTAAAGAGCGTTTCTTCATGGTCGGGGATTTGGTCCTGAAATGAAAGACGAACTAGGCTGGTGTACACAAACTCGCAACCCCATGGGATGGACCCTTCATGATCAAGGAAGTCACACGACCAACGTCTTATAGGTTAGCTCACCTGGACGGTACGGACGTACCAAACTCGTGGCACATCGACAAGCTTAGACGTTTTTATGCTTAACTACTGAGATATGTACTCCTCTTGTATTTTCGATTTAATTCAATAAAGCAATTACGATTTCTCCGACCACTCTAATGTGTCACTCCGAGTTTTATGGTTATTCTAACTTAGCCAGTAAAAGCCGACCACCACTCCTTCTACGGTTTTCGGAGCAGGCCCTGTCTCCGGTTCCTCCCAATACATGCATGGGATCCGCTCTCTACGTTATGGGTGATCGGCAGGTCCCCCTTGGTTTAACTTGTCTGTGTCTACGTGTGCACAGGTCACCGGACCTCACACTCCGACCACATGGAAAACTAGGGCCACACAAACTTTTCGGGATGATGTGTCGAGCACGATGGTACAACTAAACAGAACGTTAATATGTTCTTACTTAGTTACACCAACATAAAGTATCAAGCTTAAATACGCTTTATACAAAGCAAACAAGCTTATAATAATATACAGTTACGTTATTACAAGCTTGCCTGAAGAGGCTCAAGTTCACAATAACACAACTATGTCCTCCTTCTATAGCTCTAAGCCTATTACATTGGCTGGTCGGGGCGCATGGCACTTACTGCTCGCCGCCTCCGATACCCTACTCGAGTCTCGGGGACTCTTGTGCTAGTCGAGCTGAAGGGGATGGCCCCGTCGGTGCTTGGCTGGTCGAGACCGTAGGCTTCGTTGGTTGGCTTGCAGCTGATGGCATTTCCAGCTGACTCGTCGATGGCGTACCCTGTACAGGTGCTGTCCCACCTCCACACAGGTTAATGTCACCAATTATCTTTGACGACAAGTCCAGCTGGGCCGCCCGAAGCTCCTCTGCCTTGTCTGGGTCTACCTCCTTCGGGTACCTAGCCTCCAGGCGCTTGAGATCGATCAGGGGGTAGTGGGCACGCACCATGCTTAGTACATGGGCACCCGTGTACTCACCAGCCTCCTTCATGAACTCTTGGAACCAACCCCATGCTTGTCTACATCTCTCGACCAATCCGAGCTGGGACGTCCTCGGCTCTTCCTCTATGAGCGCCGGGTCGATAAGGTCCAGGATGGGCACAATGCCAGTTGCCACTTCTTGGCACCGGTTCTTCCACGTGTCCCGCTCCTCGGTGGCCTTGAGGCATTGTGCTTTCCAGTCGTCACGCTCTTTGATCACGGCCTCTAGGTGTTTCTTGGCATTGACTTTCAAAACTAAACACAGTACATGACATCAAATGTGATGACATGATAAGGCAAGGTGGGCAACAGAATGAGAAAGGTGATCTGGAATACTTACTTTTTAGTTCCTCCTTCATTTTGGTGGTGTGGTCTTGGAGCTAAGACTGGCTGCGTGCTAGTTTCACGTTGTCCTCCTTCAGGCGACCACACTCTGTGGTCACACGGCTATTTTCCCCTTGGAGGCGGGTCACTTCAGCTTCTAAACCTGCATTACAGCTGTTACAACCAAGAATACAACAACACAAGTCTTGCACTTGCTATGATAAGATGAAAATTTACTTGTTTTCTCCAGCTCTTTGTTATTGAGCTGGCCGACCAGGTTTTGGTTCTATGTTTCTCGCTCTGTCCTCTCCTGGTCGGCGGCTTCAAGTTGGCGCCGCAAGCGTTCCACTTTGGCCGCCAGTTCTTTATTGGTCGCCGTGATCCCTTCAATCTGGTCGAAGCACCTCTTCTGGTATTTTGCGGTTTTCATCAAGTCCTGCATACAGACAAGCTAAGTCAGACAGTTCGACTACATAACAGGGTCAAGGTTTCAAGCCAAACATACCTGGACTTCTGTCACCAGACGCTTGGCCGCCCGTTCGACTCTTAGGGTCTCTTTGACCTCTGGGATTTCTTCGTGCATGACCCATTTGTCGTTCCGATAGCGCGACACATATACATGTTGTCGCCTATCTTGGGGACGGCCCAGGACCTCTTCTACTTCTTCCTCTTCAGCCTCCTGTTCGGGAGGCGGCGCTGGTCCGGAGTCTGCAGACTCCATGACCACCAGGGCTTTTCCACGAGCCGTCACGTCGGCAAGAGTGCTCTGTGCCACTTCTGGCTACCGCTCCTTGGCTAGATCCAGTTCCCTTGGCGCCAAGGTATCTGCCTCAGCAGGGTTTGTGCTCGGAGCACTTGTACTCTGCTCGGCTGTCTTCTCGACCAGCTGCTCGGGGACTGACATCTGGTCGTCCGCCTGCTGAGGTCCCGATGGAGTTCCTACTACAGGCTCCTCCATGGCTAGCTGTTGGGCAGTTTGTCCCACCATTGCTGGCGAAGTTGTGTCGCACCCGGTTAGCTGGTCGGGGTTCTCGGTGGACGCCAACCTAATATAACAGAGACAAGTTCAGAAGATAATAGTATCCAATGCAAATTACAAGCTTACATCAAAGATATAGATACTTATAGCTTCGATTTGCGGAATGATGTGGCGAAGGAGCGTCTCCTCGACCGCCCCTGCTCCGCGTGCTCGGCAGGTTCCACCGGGTCTCTTTCCACCTCCAGTACAGGTGTCGGGGTTTGATGCTCGACTTTTCCCTCGCTTGTCCTCTGTGTTGCAGTGGTCGGTGATGCGACCACTGCCAACACAGAGGAGCCACCCTGCTCCGACGACCCCATTTGTCTTCTCCTCTTTCGAGGGATGAGCCGGAAGATGTCCGCATCCTCTACTTCATCGTCCGACAGGGGGAAGATGGCTTGGCGTCATTTGCTGGCCGCCGGACGCTTGCCAGCGGCTCTGGTCGATGCGTCCTCTACAGTCTCGAGTGCCGCCCAGTGGACGTCGTCGGTCCTGGCGCTGGTATGGGCAGCTGGGCTGGCAGCTTGCGGCCAATCTACACTGGGGGGAGGCGACACGAACACTGCTGCCCGGTCACGACCGTTACACTGAGACACAAAGCGGGGACAATAGTCAATTTCTTGTTACAACATGACTCTACAGTTAAAAGGAGGCATCATTTACCTTTGGGGGAGGTCGAGCCAGCTTGAAGGCATGCTCGATGTCGTTCAGCCTGATGTAATTGGGATCGGCCAGGTTGAATAGCTCCCCAATCCTGGCCTTGATTTCCATCTTGTCGAGCGGCTCCTTCCTGGTCCTTGTTGGATCGGCGCTCCCTTGGTACTCGAAGCCTGGATGAACCCTTTTTTGGCAGGGCTGGATTCTTCGGCTGATGAAGTTCCCAACCACACTTGGGCCATCTAGCTTTCCCCACAGGATCGTCCCGAGCAGTTCGGCGATCTGCTCCAAGTTCTCGGGCTTCTCTGACCAGCTATTCTTCTTCTCTAGAATCAGTCCCACGTCGCACAGGGTGATGGTGTTTGGCTCTTCACGGATGTAGAACCACTTCTTGTACCACTCGTCCAGTGAGGTGTTCCAGGGGCAGTGCAAGTATTGGGCCTTCATGCCGTCGCGCAGATTCAGGTAGACTCCTCCAGCTATCTTCGAGCCACCACTCCCTTTCTTCCAAAGACAGAACAGGTGGCGAAAGAGGTCGAAATGGGGCTGGAAGCCACCATAAGCCTCGTAGAGATGGATGAAGGTGGAGACAAGAAGAATCGAGTTGGGATGCAGATTGCAAATCCCAATCTCGTAATACAAGCAGAGACCCTGAAGGAAAGGGTGCACTAGAATCCCAAAACCCCTTTTGAAGAAGTCTTCGAAAACCACAATCTCACCTGGTTGTGGATCGGGGAAGCTTTCTCCTTCTGGCGCGCGCCATCCAGCGAGTGCCTTGTTGTGGAGCACTCCCATGGCGATGAGGTCTTCGATGGTCTGCTCATTGCTCCGCGACTTCCACCACTCCTTCACCATGACTCTGCTTTTCTTCTGGGCATCTCTCTTCGCCATTAGTCTGTCCTTTCTAAGGGGGTGGATGCGGTGGCGAGGGGGTTGGCGATGATTATCAGAGGAATAGGGTTCGGCAAGAGGAAGACGAAGGTTGCGGCGGTGAATGACAATGGGGAACGGTGTCAGTAACTTGCCAGATCTATATTATAAATAACAAAGAGTTCCGTCGTTTCATCCGCCCGAGATTCTTGGGAGACGTGCGCACGCACAGTGGACGGTTGTTCACACCACCTCGAGATCTACGCCAATAAACGCGCCCCTTCGTTTATAGTGTACACGCCTCTTCGTTGATAAAGTGAGAGGGCCCACACTGACACACCTCCATACAGGTGCCAAGCGACAGTTTGCCAGAAAGAGTAAGAGGGCAGAATGCCGTGCTATACCTGTCTGCTTTTTTGACCAGACGTGTCAGATTGGACTTGGCAGAGTAAGAAGACAAATAAATACACCAAATAATATTACAAGCGGCGTGCGTGATCGTGGATTGCCCTGACCACTATTGTGCTCGAGGACTGCCTAGACCACTACTGTGTTCGGGGACTGCCTAGACCACTACTGTGCTCGGGGACTGCCCAGACCACTGTTGTGCTTGGGGACTGCCCAGACCACTCCCAAGCTCGGGGACTGCTCCGACCACGGTGACTGCTCCGACCATTATCGTACTCAGGAACTACTATGACCACTGCTGTGCTCGGGGACTCTCCCGACCGCTTCTTGGAGTTTGCTCTCCTTGGCTACATGTGATTTGTACTCACATACAGTTAAGAGACATTTCTTTGGACCTTGCTACAAGGCTCATACTTCGCCTTCCAGCAAGCTCGGGAACTACGTCGGTACGATGCACCTGCCGGTGCATCTTGTTTTGCCTATACGGCAATTGGATTCTTAACTTCAGCGGAAATTCTTTTTAGACCCTGGCACCACGTGCCTACGTCACCTACTACCAGGCTCGGGGACTAAGTGGGCACACTTCACCTTGCGGTGAATGTGTTTGTTTAATCGACCCCTGTGCTTTGAATGATTGTAAGGATTATTAATGTGCTCGGGGACTGCCCCGACCACTGCTTGAATAATGGTTCTCCTTGGCTACATGTGATTTGTACTCACATACAGTTACGAGACATTTCTTTAGACCTTGCTACAAGGCTCATACTTCGCCTTCCAGCAAGCTCGGGGACTACGTCGGTACGATGCACCTGCCGGTGCATCTCATTTTGCCTGTACGGCAATTCGGTTTTCAACTAAACTGGGAATTCTTTTTAGACCCTGGCACCACGTGTATACGTCACCTACTACCAGGCTCAGGGACTAAGTGGGCACACTTCACCTTGCGGTGAATGTGTTTGTTTTTCGACCCCTACGCTTCTGATGTTCAAGGACGCTATGCTTCAAGATTACATTTCTTTTCAGAAATACAAGTGGGCACACTTCTCAGGACAGAAAATCTTTTTCTTTTTTCTTAAGAGCACCATACATTCTTCGGACAACCTACTTCTCCGGCGATGACTGTGGTCAGAGGCGTCAAGGGCTCAAGCCTCACTTGTCGGAGAAGGTTAAAATGGCGTGTTGCAGCATAATACATGATGCTCGGGGACTAGCTGTGGGGGTATTAACCCCTATACCCTTATGGCTAAGCTTGGGCTGGCCCGGATCGACGGGTTCGGTCCACCCAAAAGACGACGTGCGGCCCAGCTAACCTGATTGGAGTCCCGCACAAGTAATCAAGACGGATTTGGCGATCAAGCAGGATCCTGGTCGGTTAGAATAGGAATCCTTATCCGGCCACATATGGCAATTGTAACTGACTAGGATTAGTTTCCAGATCTGTAACCCTACCCCCCGGACTATATAAGGCGGGCAGGGGACCCCTCTAAAAAACATCTCTCATTGACATACAGCAATACAAATCAGACACAGGACGTAGGTATTACGCCTTCTTGGCGGCCGAACCTAGATAAAACATCGTGTCTGTCTTGCGTCACCATCTTGTTTGGGGCTTGCGCATCTGTCTGCCGATAATCTACTACCTTGGGCATACCCCTAGGTAGACTGCCAACCATATTTCGTCGACACAGATCGTATCCAGCAAGCTCAGAAAAGTTGTGAAGAGATCAAATATCTCCGTGGTCTGATGAAACTAGGCTACAAGACCAACCACCAAGAAGATGAACAAGGAACCGTCTGGTTCAAGGACAGAATCAGTGTCCCTTTCGATCCAGCACTACGAGAGGGAATTCTGTCAGAAGCTCACGATTCCAAGTACTGTATTCACCCTGGAAGTTCAAAGATGTATCAAGACTTGAAGAAACACTTTTGGTGGAAAGGCATGAAGACAGACATTGCAGGACATGTGGCACGATGTGACACCTGTAATAGAGTCAAGGCTGAACATCAAAGGCCTGTAGGATTGCTGAAGCCTCTGGATGTTCCCGAGTGGAAATGGGAGAGCATATCCATGGATTTCATAGTTGGATTGCCCCGATCATAGAAAGGCAATGATTCCATCTGGGTGATTGTTGATCGTTTGACCAAGATTGCTCACTTTGTACCAGTTAAGACCAAGACCGATGCTAAAAAATTAGCATATCTATATGTTGAGCATATTCTCAGACTACATGGAGCTCCCTCTAGTATTGTATCAGATCGTGGTCCTCAGTTTGTGTCCCGATTCTGGGAAGCCCTGCACAAGTCCATTGGAACCAAACTTGAATTCAGTATCGCTTATCACCCACAGACAGATGGACAGACAGAACGAGTAAATCAGATCTTAGAAGACATGCTTCGCGCTAGTGTACTGAATTATGGCTCTGATTGGGAGAAATGCCTACCCTATGCAGAGTTCTCTTACAACAACAGCTACCAAGCCAGTATCAAGATGTCGCCATTTGAAGCTCTGTATGGCAGACCTTGTAGAACACCTTTGATGTGGTCCCAACCGGGAGAAAGATTGTTCTTTGATTCCGCTAAGATTCAAGATGCAGATGAAGGAGTTGTGCAAGTAAAGGAGAATTTGAGAATTGCTCAAAGTCGATACAAGAGCTATGCTGACAAAAGGAGAAGAGAACTTGAGTTCAATGTGGGAGATTTCATCTATCTCAAGGTATCCCCGCTACGTGGAACTGTCAGATTCCATGTGAAAGGAAAGCTTGCCCCTAGATTTGTTGGCCCATACAAGATTTGCAAGAGGATTGGAAAGCTTACCTACAAACTTGAGCTACCTGAGGAATTGATGGGTGTACATTCCATATTCCATGTCTCACAGCTACGCAAATGTTTGAGAGTGCCCGATGAAGTAGTTCCAACTGATACACGTGACATTCAAGACACACTTGAGTATAAAGAACATCCTATCAGAATTCTAGGAAGAGATACCAAAGAAACCCAAAGCAAAACTATTCCTATGTGCAAGATCCAATGGAGCAACCACACTGAGAGAGAAGCAACATGGGAGAAAGAGTTTGACCTCTGGCTACGATACCCTTACCTCTTCGAAGAGTACGTTACACTTTAATCTTGGGGATGAGATTCTGTTAAGGGGGTAGGACTGTAACAACCCAAAAATCCACACACCAAAAATGACAACTACAAAATTTTTGTGTTTGCCTTATGTAATGTTGAGTGACATATGTAGAAGTCTAACCCTAGTTTTGGATTGGATGTGACCCAACTAGGTTAAGATCATAAGCATAGTTTGGTTTTATGCCACATGTGTAATTAAATTCCTAAATAAATAAATCATGCATGCATCCTTAATCCCACCTGTGATTTGGATTCTTTTGCCTTATGTGATGTTTAACTAACTTACTTAATATTTATGATAAACCCTAACCAAATTGGCAACAAATAAAAGAGAAAGGAAAGAAGAGGGAGCAGCAGCAGCCCAGGCCTGCTCGTCCTTGCGAACCGGCCTAGCTAGCTCAGCCGAGCCTCGCCTGCCCTATCACGCGAGTAGCCCATGAAGCCGGCCCAGCATCGCCGCCCACATGAGCACAGCCGCTGACAAGCCGACCCCGCTTGTCAGCTATCACGCACTACATGCCGCCACATCAGGACAAGCTGACAACTGGATCCCACGCGTCAGCCACCCCAGCACAGTAGCGTCTTCTTCCCCTCGCCCACGCCAACCTCTCCCACATGACCGGGAGCCGACCAGCATGGCAGACGCGGGCCTAGGGTCACGCAAATCGCATGACCTTGTTCCTCTTGCGCGGCGCTTATGCTACCGCACGAGAGCCGTCGGATGCGCTGCACATATCACCACTACTCGATCGCCGTCCGCCATTGGAGCCCTTGGGGCTCGGCTATAAAAGCCAACGACCGTGAGCCCTAACCCTTAGCCCGTTCGCCGCCGCCGCTGGTGGCACAGCACCACACAGCGTCAAGCCGAGAGAGAGGGAGGAGGGAGAAGCAAGGTGGAGAAGGAAGCTGCTGTGGGGAGGACCTCGCCAGAGCTAGGAGCGCCGCCCCGATCAGCTACAGCGACATAGCTGCTCGGCATGGCACTGCATCGCCTCATCACGGCCTCGCCTTGCCACTGCACCGCCATCCTACCACCATGAACCCTGTGGTGAGCCATCTTGCTGAGACCACCTCCCTAGCCAAATGGAACATGCACCGCCATGATCGAAACCTTGCTGAAGCCTCGAGCTCCGGCCTAGCCCAACTGGTTAGTTAGGGAGACCGCCATGGCCACGCTTGCCGAGACCCAGGACGCGCTATGCGCACTGACAACAGCCAAAAGGAGGACCCCAGCCATGACGTTGTACGTCAGAGCAGGAGCGCACATGCACGGACATGCTCGCCATGGCCGAGAGCACAACCATGGTGAGACCACCGCATCTTCTACATTGCGGTAAAGGCGACGTTGACACCTCGATTGGTTCTGCCATGACGAGAGTCACACCGCGCTCACCTTAGCCGAGGAAGAAGCCCACCACCACCGCCTCTGTTTTGCCCCCACCACCGTAGCCAGACCCACTGGGAGCACTAGGAGCTCCGTCAACACGCCCACCATGGCCGTAGAAGCACCGGGAAGCTCACACGCTCCTCCAACTGGGTTCTCGCTACCACTGCAGCCTTGCCCATGCACGCCGATGAACCCACGCCGCCGATCACCATGGCCAGAGCCCTAGGAAGCCCTAGCCGTCACCTTGACCCCACCACCGCACTCGCCAAGGCTTGGCGATGCCTTTGCCTACCTTAATCACGCACCAGTACCGCCCGAAAGGCTCGCCGGTGACCTCACCGCCGGCGGGAGCCCCGTCGGGGAAGAGCAGGGGAATTTCCCCTCGACGATCACGCCGACCACGACCGCGCTAACCACGACCGCGCCGACCATGTCCCGAGCAGCTTCGCCGAGCAGCTCCGACCATGACCTCGCCGACCACATCCCGAGCGGCTTCGCCGAGCAGCTCCGACCATGACCACGTCATGCACATGAACCAAACCTTGCGAAGGAGTAAGTGGACCAAGTCCTTCATAGACTGGCCCTGCGGTCTATGGACCAACGCAGGCGGGTTCACCATGAACCGTGCCTCACCTGCACCCGTGGACCACGGCCCGTTAGTGGCCCAGAAAGACGACATGGCCGCACCAGCACGCGCCATGTGGCGGGCCAAAGCCTAGCCCGTATCCAGGCCCAACCGGCCTAGTATGGGCCCGGACTGTATTGACCAATGACCGGTCAACGTTGGCTTTGATCGAACCCACATGTCAGCGACCCAAGAGCCCTGGCCCCACCTGTCGGAATTGATGACGTTGATGACGTCATGCTGATGTCGCGATGACATCAATGGGAACCACCTGTCAGCCGCAGTTTTAGCTCTGATGACATCACGCTGACGTCAGCATGCCACGTGGACCAGTCACCGCATGACACGTGTCAGCCCAGGAATAATTCAGCCTTTTTCCATTTTTCAGAAATGATTTAGACTTCGGAAATTCATAACTAATTCATACGACCTCAGAAAAATACGAAACCAGGACCAAAATTCATCTAAAATCGAGCTTTACACAATGAACCCATATTTGAGTGCATTTGACTCTTTTGAATTTTCATTGCTTCTTTGTGCTATTCTATAGACGTTGCTAACGCGATTATAATACGATCGTTGCAGAATCAGAGGAGAACCAGACGGACGAGGATCGTGAGTACCGTGAGGAGAACGGAGACAACTACACTGAAGGTGCCACATCCCACCCAATCTCGTAGCACCTATTACGCATGGCTAATATAGAACTGCTATGGCTTTACTATACTGTTATAATCATACAATGTTAGGACTTGCATGGTAGTATGATTACTTGATGGCCTTTACCTTGACGCAACCTTACCCCTGCATACCCTACTATTATGCTAGACACACACTTGCTGCTACATCTCATTACTTACGCTTCTACTATGCTTATACTACTTTAATGCATGGTGGAAACCGATGTTATCTGGACTATGGGGAGAGTGCTGCGTGTGTGACTTGGGTGTGTGGAGAGTGTGGGTTGTGTCGACCAAGTTGGAGTATACGACGAGCCTGGGGCAAGTCTTGCCATGGGGTGCTACCTGGGCACCCTTGGAAAAGGATACCTATGGTGGGTAAATGGTATATGAGGTGGTCCTGGGTGTGAACCTATGATAGGAGGAGCCCGGGATGGAGGTGCTGTGGTGGCACGGTAAATGGAAACCCTGATGAAGACATTCTGGCTTGGTCATCCCTAAGGACTTACTAGTACTCAGATTCACCGAGAAGCCTTATGTACCACTCGCCCTATATGGTGTGGGACGGCCAGACTACTTGGTAGGATATTGCCACTACTGCTAGGTTGATAGCACATAGTGTAAGAAGGTACGGGGCGCGGAGGATTTCCCCCACACCCTTCCGAGACTTCATGGAGACCTTGTGGACCAGGCTCATGACTCATAGTTTCAGCCACCCTAGACTAGACTTGGGGTGTACCAGGGCTGAATGGTAGGGTGGCATTATCCTAGGCTAGCAAGCGGCCGGAATCAGCCCAGTTGACGATGGTCAGTGAAGAAGGCAGATCTTGTGGTTATGTGAAACCTCTGCAGAGTGTATGGTTGATCGATCGATACATGTGCCGACTTGTCGGCTATGGACCTTTCTTGGGTTTTGCTTAAACTAGATAATGAGATGAGTCCTTCTCTTTTTCCCCCGTGAGAGAGTGTTGGTCGTAGCCAGGGGCTACGGGCCTTGAGACAGTGCCGAGAGGGAGTTGGCCTATCGACTGAGCGATGGTATGGTGATGGTGTGGAGAGGGTGGTATATCGATCCCCGGATCGAAACCTGGCTCTAGATGGGGAATGGGGTGGAATGTGTGTGGGAATGGTGTTAAAAACTTGACTATACTATTATACACTTGATATGCTAATACATAGGAAACCCCAGCCTTATAGGTTCCTTTTGATTATATCCAACTTGCATCCAACTTCCACAAAGCAATGCTCATAGGGTGGGAGTGGCCAGTACAAATCGTACTGATAAATTTTGGCACACAGGTTCTGCTGAGGAGTATAGCTCCGAGGAGTTTGACGGTTGAGGGGTTCATGCCTACGCTCGAGTTTGGCGATCTTATCTTCAAAGCTGTTCTGAATGAATGCTACTTTTGATTCTGCCAATGCAGCAATGTAATAAATTATGTAATTCCGCACTAATTGTACTTTGATATTATTGTTGTATGGATGTGGTATTCGACTGGAATTTGGGTAATATGATCTACAACGGTCTTATTACACTTCGACTCTGTGGATTTCCCTTCGCGGAAATCAGGTCATTTCATTAACTAGCTCCCAAGTTCTATTCTTTGAGATGGACTGTAATTCACTCCTCATTGCTGCCTCCCAATTCTCATCACTAGCAGCATCCTTATAGCAAGTAGGCTCTTCCATAACTGCTAATAAGGCCTCAACATCAGAGTCAAGTTCTATCTCTTCTGTCATTTCATATCTCTCATTCAGATTCCTAAATCTAACAGGACTCTCATCATACTGTTCAATATATGGCAATAGACTGTTTGAGTGTTGTCCATAACCATGACCTGATGCTGCACTAGCTGGCTGTCCACCTATTGAGACTGGAGTCACCACATCTGCCCCAACATCTGCTACTGCTCCTGAGGACTGTAGCTGATCTGGCAATATGTTGCTGTGGACAGCTGAAACAATTGGAGTTCCTAAAACTAAAGAACCCGATGCTCCCCTGACTCAGGAACTGTCTACTGAGCATCTTCTCCACCAATCATTCATCCCACACCATGACTCCAACTCCTAAGCTCATTCTCAACAACAAATTTAGTTGATACATCCTCAACAGAATTCTTGGACCAATCCCAAGGCATTGCTTCTTCACAAATGATATCTCTACTAACAACAATTTTGTTGTTAATTACATCAAGCAGCATGTGTGCCTTGCACCCCTCATCAACACCTAAATAGACCATTGGTCTACTCCTGTCTTCTAGCTTTTTTAGATGAGGACCTGCTGTTCTGACATGAGCAGTACACCCAAACACCTTTAGATAACCCAAATTTGGTTTCCATCCCCACCAAACTTCAAAAGGTGTCTTCTCACTCATGGCCTTAGTAGGCAATCTGTTCAACAGATACACAGAATGTCTCACTACTTCACCCCAAAGCTTTCTAGGAACATTCATGCTCTTTAACAGTGATCTTGCCATCTCCATCACTGTTCTATTCTTTCTTTCAACCACACCATTTTGCTGTGGGGAATATGGTGCAGTAAAGTGCCTCTGAATCCCAGCCCTCTCACACACTTCACTGAATGTGCCCGCAATGAATTCTCCACCTCTGTCAGACCACAGAGTCTTGATCTTTTCACCAGTCACATTCTCAGCCTCAGCCTTGAATTTCACAAAAGCATCAAGAGTTTGATCCTTGGTCTTCACCACATACACATAACTCCACCTGGTGTAGTCATCAATCAACAACATGAAATACCTATTTCCTCCTGCTGTTTATGGTGAAATTGGACCACATAGATCAACATGGACCAACTCCAATTTCTTCTGTGCCCTCTAGTTAGCCACTTTTGGATAGGAGCATCTAGTTTGTTTAGCAGACAAACAAGCTCTACACAGCTGATCAGGATGTGAAATAGCTAGCACCCCTTCTGTTATTTTCTTGTCAGACAACAATTTCAGTGAATGGAAATTTGTATGACCCAATCTTCCATGCCAAAGCCAGGCTTCTTCACTAACACTAGCAAGAAAACAAACTGGTGCAGCTACATCCAACTCAATCTTATACAATCTATTCAGAGTTCTCTCTACCTTCATGATCAATCTAAAAGGGTTTTTCTCAAATACCTCTAAAACATCATCATCAAGTACAATTTTGTGTCCAGTTTCAATCAGTTGACCTAGGCTTATCAAATTGCTATGAAGTTTTGGTATGAAAAAGACCTCAGTCAAAGCCCACTGATCACCAGATTTGCATTGGAACAAGATTGTACCTTTACCTTTGATCTCAACAGTAGAGCCATCTCCAAATTTCACTTTTCTAGTGATTTATTCATGAAGAGTCTTGAATATCTCCATATCACCTGTCATATGGTTGCTAGCACCATTGTCAAGATACCACAGATCTCTTGATGACTCACTATCACCTGTCAGATGCAATTCAGGCAACACTTTTTTCTCATGTAGAAACACACTCTCCCCTTTGCCTCCTGAAACCACTTCCTTAGTTTCTGCAAGCATGAGTGCTTGTGGCTCCTTGCCCACATCTACATGAGCATGGTGTGCCTCATCTTGCTTCTTGGCTTCTGGACACCTATTTGAATAATGCCTAGTTTTGTGACACTTGAAACACTTAATGTGGCTTTTGTCTCTGGTACCTCCTTCTCCATCTTTCCTAGATGAATCACCTCGGCCACCCCGACCCTTGCCACGGCCATGACCGCAACCCCAGCCGCCACCACTACCTCTCTCTGAAGAATCACCTCCTCTAGACCTCTTGTATTTGGCTTCCCACTCCACCTGGGTCAATAGCAACTGACCGCTACTGTTGCTCATCATGGATCTGGCTCCCCACTCCGTCCGCTCCTCAAACGCCTTCAATCTGCCCAATGCTTCATCGAACGCCACCGACTTTAGATCAAAGAACTGTTCGATCCCAGCCACGACATTCAGGAATCGATCGGGCATGGTGTCGAATAACTTCTTCACCAGCGCCGCATCCTCCAACGTCCCGCCAAGGTTATTGTACCTCACTGACATTGCTATCAACTTTGCAGCAAACTGATCGATTGTCTCCTCTTCCTTCATCTTCAATGCGTCGAATTCTGCCTTCAGTGTTTGCAACCATGCATCTCACACACGATCTGCACTCATGAATTAGGCCTTCAATGTAACACCTCGGGTGTTAGCCTTGCATAACTTGACTTGCATAACATGAGCATGATCATCAAGCATTCATAAACAAGCATTTACCATTGGAACATTGGATTGAAACATCTGCAATGTTTGCTTGTTATCGCATGTTTCTTAAACATATGCAACTTTTCTCGTTATTTCATGTCTCCATGTGTCTATGCATATGATCATGAGTGGACATAGGTACTTGGTGGATGTGAGTCACACAAACATATAGCAACACCTAGGCTAGCAAATAGGACTTTGTTAATGGTCACATTTCATGAACCAACACTTAAGCTTCATGTGATTACACTAACTAGCCCTATGAGTGACTACTACATGAAATGATTGAATGACCTTGCATATTGCTTAAACATGTTTAGAGTATCTTTATGAACAACTTTGATATTCATGGTTAGGGGTAAGTAAGTCTTTAGGCCATAATTTGAAGTGTTTCATCATTTAAAAAGTGACAGGTTTGACCAAATTTGAACTAGGTGTTAGAGACCTTGCATGCAGGAGATCACTAAAGCAAAGTTGTAGTATTTGACATAAGGAACAACTTTTATTTCTAGGTCATTGACTGATTTAGCTTCTAACATGCTTGAATTGGTATCACAAGAATCAGAAAAATCAACATCTCATGACTTACGAAATTTTGCTAAGTCCTGGTTCACTGACAGCCTGACAAACCCATCTTGGTGATGATATTACTCGTTATTGGTTGAGAATTAGAGCATGATCCTTAAACGAAAGTTGTAGCTGGTACATTAGACTTCAACTTTGATGTACTAAGTTTTCGCTGAAAGCCCATAGTCACGAAGTTTTAATCGTTGCAATACGCGCTGTCAGGCTCGGTTTTGGCTTAACTGATGAACTGAACCATCAGCGTTGTGGCCGACCGGCGTCAGTCATCGCACGCCGCGTGGTGGCTGGCAAGCACCGCGCATCGTAGGAGCCTCGCCGTGTGTGGCCAAGGCAGGCCCGTGCACGTCTTAACATCGCCCGCACCCACCCGCACTCAGCCAAGCTCTCCAGTCGCCTCGCCTCGGCCTCATTCCCTCGCCGCAGCAGCAGCCAAGCTCTTCCCTGCCTCCGCCGTCGCCATAGCCGCGCCAAGCCTCGTTGAGCCGCCCATTCGTCACCACAGCGGCACCACCGTCACCCCAGTAGCTCACCGCATCCACCAGTACCTACTACCGGTGCTTGGTAAGCCACAGCAACGCACACGAGCTCACCGGAGCTCCGCCGCTAGCCCCGTCACCGTGGCCACGTCGCCACCGTCCACCCCAGGCCACGATAGGGCGCAAGCTAGGTCCACCGTAGCTCGATGATGCTCGGCGTAGCATTTGTTTGAGCCGCCGTAGCCTCCACCGGCGTAGCACCGTCGTCCAGCGCCACCGCTCCGCCATGAGCGCCGCCGCCGTGCATAGCCCCGACAAGAGGTCCCATCGAGTAGCTCAACCAGTGCGCTAGGTCACGTAGGTCACGCGGTGAAGACCTCACCGCCGGCGAACTCACCGCCGTTGAGTTCTAGCCGCGCCCGTAGAGTAGCGCCACCGGCTCTGTTTCCATCTCATTGACATGTGGGGTCCCCTGATCAGCGGGTCCCACCGGTCAGCGACAATCAGAGTGTGGGATAGTTCATTTGATTCCAGTTTTTGAATTCATTTGTGATTTTTATATCTTCAGTTTGGTAGCTTCAAAAATTGTGAAATAAATTTGTTAGTGTTCCTTAGGAAGTGTAGTATTTAGGAAAAATATGTTCTTAACATTTACAGTAGAAATTTTGGGATTTTTAAATAGAGATTTGAAATGTGTTTTTGAATGCATGCAAACTTGTTTATTTTATATCTAGAGTTCCTGTGCTCCAAAAATTATGAAATTTTTGTGGTAAGCTATTCTTGTCATGTATGAACTCTGGTAAAAATTTGAGGATCAGTGCATGTGCAGATTCATAGTTATAGATTTTTCTTTTATAAATAGTTAATCCTTGTATGAATTTTTATAAATTATTTATGAATCCAAAATTTATGAAATTTGTTGGGGGTAATCCTAGTACCTTAAGGATGCTAAGAAAAATAGGAAATCTGTTGCTTGACACTTTTTACTAGGGTTTTCTATTTTGGCTATTGTAAGCCTTTCTATCTTGTCATTTTTGTATAGATTGTTTTATTGAATAAAATGGCATGAAACTTTTACAGTAGTCCTTTGATAGCATTGGTAAGGCACTGTAAATTTTTGAGAATTTATGAAGTACATCTGTTATATGTTTATTATTTAACCTAAATATCTAAGTAAAATAATGAAGGCATTTAAATAAATAGTTTGGACTTCACCATTATATTATCTTAAATGTATTTGGTATGCTTAAACTATTGGTAGGCTTTATGTTGTCAAATTTTGAGTGATTACATGAAGTAGAAGTATCGTTGCTTTAAAAATGCAAATTTAAAAGGATTCCGGACAGATTCTGTAGTTTGATAAGTTGCATGATAGGGATGATGTTTGCTGTAAACATGGTTAATAACAAAGTTGTAGATAATTTGATAAGCTTTCCAGAAAGTCTAGGATCACTGCATTTGGATTAGTAGAACTCCAGTTATGAGTAAAACAAATTGCTGTTGTTTTGTGGTATAGTCGATGCATTGTGGAAGTAGTTAATTAAATAATCGAGAAGAGATATGCACCTACTCAATAAACATGATGCACTTGTTAACATATAACGTTGCTGGACTTCGAAGAAGCAGAGGAAGGGAACCAGCAGGAGAATCCGCAAGCCGCAGCTCCCGAAGGCGTGGAGCAGAATCCAGAAGAGCTTCCGGAGTGTCCTGACCACCGCCCTACTTCTTTTCTACGAGGCAAGCCCCAGAGCATTCTAAGTCTCCCAGTATTTTACAAATGATTACTTAAGTACTTATGATTGATGCATTAGGTTATAAGAGTTGAATGGAACCACTTGGTGCATGTACATTCCTTGTCCAGATATTACACCTTTAACCGGTATAGGTCCAGGATCGAATATATGCTTAGCCATGCTTAGACTGGTAGAAGTCGGGTGATGTCCTGTCACCTGCGAGATATAGGTGGATACCGGAGCACGGTTGGCTATATTTGCTATCGTGGAACAGAACCATGGGGTAAAAGAAAATCGAGACCGGGTGGGATGACGATAGAGAAGCAACAAGACATGGAGGTCTTGGGTGTGGATCTATCCCCATCTGTGTTGGTTAAGGACCATACCATTGTTGGCGCTTCTGACAAGATTGAACGCATGCCTCTCACTTAGCTGGCCGGATAACTCGTTCCGACCGCGAAGCCGAGTAATTCAACTCAGGCCGGGACCCGTTCTATTGTGCGCTCCTTCCGGGGAACGATTAGACTGAGCCCAAGGGCAGGCTAGGCCTGAACGTCCTGGCATCTGGTGTTCCAAATTGTGCGGCGTGGTACGGACCCGTGAAATGTGTACCTGAGTTGTACCAAAGGTGACCTAAGGCTATCGTGGCTGGTAGACCTGGGTTTGTGTTAGGAATAAATTCCTAGCTGGTTGAAATCGATTCGAATCACCGTCTCTCCCGGATAGTGAGAAACTTGGCTAGTCCCAACATCGTAGTAATTGTGTTATGAAACATGATGGTTCAAATGAATATGGAATTACAATACCTGCTATGGTTACTATTGTATGCTTTTAAATTGATATACCACATGTTTGGCACAGGATAGTTGCTAATCTAGAAATAGATAGTTATAATTAATTAATAAAGGAATCATAATTATACAATGAATCAATTGCCTTTATGCAAAATGTTGTCGAGTTACGTCCACTTATACAGCCTTGCATAATCCTTGGAGTCATTTTATTTCTGGTTCATGACGGGTAAGTCTAGCTGAGTACCTTCTCGTACTCAGGGTTTTATTTCCCATTGTTGCAGATGGCACTGTGTATCATGGTTATTGCAAGAGTTGCTTCTATCCCGCCGTGGATGAGGAGTAAGCCTTGGGCAGGCTTCTTTATTAATCCCTATCTTTGCTTTTGTGGACCGTGATCATACTTGGCACTGTATCAAACTATGTTGGAAACTTTATTTTTTAAACTTATTTGCTTCCGCTTTATCTATCAAACTCGGTTTGTAATAACTTTTATTCGTACTCTGATGATGAAAGGTATATGTGAACTTTATGTAATATGTGGTATGTATGTTGAATCCTGTACGATCTTGGTTGTTGTAAATCATTTATCGAGACCCGTCGTGGTACTCGACGGACTACCGTATTTATATGGGTTCAAGTATGATAGTGCGACCGCTTGCGGGCTGCCATTGTACTTGTACTCTTATAAATTGGTCGGTTCTGCGATAGCTGGTATCGGAGCAAGATTCAACGTTATTTGTCACAAGTGTATTTAAAACAAAAGTTTTTGTTTTCCAAAAACCCTTCTCTAACAACTAATAGTTATATAATAGGAAATTGAAATCTAAAGTGTGCCAATGATCACCTTCCTTATGCCCAAATTAAGGACTATTAGGTGGCTATTTAAGTACTAACATGGGGGTTTTTACTTCGTCGTCCATACGGCGTGCTATAGTATGGATGCCATTCACTTGAGTGGTAATGTATGGATCAAATGCCTCTACGCCAAGGTAAGATGATGAGTGTATGACCGCAAGATGTGAGCGTGCGGTCAGGAAGAGTTAGCTTTGGTACGGCTATGTATGCATGCTTTCATGTGTATATGGTACGTATTTAATTGTGGGTTTAAATTATTGTCGGGTAGCTTGATACGGAAGTATATGTCTGGGTGTACATATATGGAAGTATTTACAATTACATTCTGCATATTTCATTATGGGTTTAGGGCTGAAATGAAATTCTTATGCAGGTACACTAACAACGAAACGTGTAGCCCGACTAGTTACACTATTTATGAGAGAACGTATGTATGCCACCGTGTCTACCGTTAGAAACAAATTTTTCCTAAGTTTGTGAGGACGTACGGAACGAGCATGCATCATGATAATTATCATTCACATAATTAAATTATTCCTCCCCTTATAAAATTCTTACTCGGTTATGTAACTCTTATCCATTACAGCATTGTCTCACCAAGTGGTACATGTTAATGGTGCAGATGGCACGCACCAAACAGCATTGTCCACCGGAGGCAGAGCTCCCAGCCGTCAGCTTGCTCCACGTACCCATCAACGTCACACGTTTCTTGGAGAGTTTGGGATGCCTACACTCTTGTGGAGAGTGCTTAGCTATGTAGGCTATCCTGATGGAATGGAACCCCGCTACTTCTGGGCGAATGAGCAGTTGGGGGAAGGTCTCTTGGTTACTGTGGAGGCCGTTGTTCATCCCCAAGGTGACGATTCTGCGTGGACAGGCTGGTGTTATGAGTCAACTGGCAGGACTGCTGAAGAAGCAGTTGGCAGGGCAGCCTTTGGGATACTGAGGGATATCATGGATCGTTTTCCTCAGGAGCTGGTAGCCGCTTTGGTTGGAGTCTTTCCGAGGGGCAACCCCTCCACTGACTCATGGCAGCAGGCAAGAGGAAGACCCTTGGAGATTGGTTCAGCAGAAGGGCAGAACAGTGATAACCCTACCATGAGCGCCATGTTCGCAGTGATGAGAGTGTTAGATGGAGTAGAAGGTAGCCTTAGACGTGTGTCTGGTGCTCTTGGTCATGCCCACGAGGATCGACGTTAGCTTCAGAGGGAGCACGACGCCGAGATTGAGAGGCTCAATGTAGAGATGGCTCAGTTAACTCACCAAAGGAATGCAGCCTGGTCCAGAGAAGATGTTCTGAGAGCTCGACAGTTTGAGCTGGAGCAGCAGCTGGCCAATACGGAAGAATACAACGATAACCTACATGAAGAGGTTCATCAGCTGAATAACCAGCTCCACCCTTATGTTCCACCTGGAGCTGCAGAGATGGATCCAGAGGAGGATGAGGAAGAAGAAGAAGTGGAGCCTGAAGAAGGGGATGATCCTACGTCTGACCTCGATAGTGATCATGATGAGGATTAGATCGTTTAGTACTTAGTGGAAGGGCCAATGTATCACCTTTATTCATGTAATGGACCTGTAGCTCGAATTTGGTAATAGTAATCCGACTATCATGTAATGTTGTTAATCGCATGTTTGGTTGGACATCAATGCAATTCCAGTCCTTTGTTGGTAATCACGATTTAAATTTGCATGCGTTATGAGCGCGATAAGTGGTCAAATTGGGGATGTCATGTTGCGAGAATGAATTGTTATGCCTCTGTTTTTATTGTGATTTTGAGAATTTTCTCCAGTAATTTCAGTTTGGCATGAGTACCTAATTCATCTGCAATCTCTTGACATCAACCAATAATCACTTATTGTTGCAACTTCGCAGATGACGCACACCCATACTGGAGCTGGTGGCAGCCAGGATGGCAACCATGCTGACTTGCCACCCCCACCGTCGCCATCCGCTCAGGAGTTCTTTACCCAGTTCCTAGGGAGCCAGAGGACAATGGAGGAAGCTTTGTGCCTCATCGCGCAAAACACCGCTCGTGGCCACCCACATCAACCAGGGGCTGAGCCAAATCAACACAGCACATTCAAGGAATTTCTGGATACGAAGCCTCCAATCTTCAAGGTGGCTGAGGAACCACTATAGGCTGACGAGTGGCTAAATACCATTGAGCAGAAATTTCGTCTGCTGAGGGTCAACGAGCATCTGAAAGCTGAGTATGCTTCTCATCAGCTGCAAGGACCAGCAGGGATCTGGTGGACACATTTCCTGTCGTCTTTGCCTGCTAATGCGCGAGTTACCTGGGAACAGTTCAAGCTAGCTTTTAGGGGACACCATATTCCCCCGGGCCTGATGCGCATGAAAGCGGCCGAATTTATGAGGCTCACTCAAGGAACAAAGTCACTCACAGAATATATGCACGCATTCAACAACCTGTCCAGATATGCTCCAGGTTTTGTGGATACCGAGGAGAAAAAGATAGAGAGTTTCAAACGAGGTCTAGGTACCAAACTGATGAAGACCATGGCCAATTCTAGATGTGCCACGTACAATGAGTTTATTAGTGATGCCTTGACCCAAGAAAACCACAACAACATGCATGCAGTTGCTAAGGGTCGCAAGAGGGCATATGAGGCCGGTGCCTCCGGATCTTTCCAGTCAAAAGCGCCTATCACAGCTAGGCCACAATTCCGTCCACCTGCACCCAAGTTTAGGCCTCCACCACCTAAAGCTCAGAATAACAGGCCACAGAAACTATTCCGTAAGGCATTCACTATTGCCTTACCAAAAGGAAATGGCAGTCAGGACAGCTCCACTGGATTCAGAAGTAATCAACCATGTTTCAACTGCAACCAACTGGGTCATTGGTCCAAGGAATGCCCCCACCCCAAGAAGAATGGCAACCCAAATCAGAACAATCAGAGGCAGGCGAATGCCAGGGCACGTCAGGGACACGTGCATTATACCGCTGTGGAGGAAGTGCCCACTGGAGAAGTTGTCACAGCTGGTATGTTTCTCGTCAACAAGCATCCCGCTGTTGTTTTATTTGATTCGGGAGCTTCTCATTCATTTATGAGTCAAGCATTTGCATCTAGACATGATCAAGAAATAATTAAAGTAAGCAAAGGGGGTTATAACATAAGTTCAGCAGGGGGAACTGTTACTACCAAAAAGATAGTAAAAAATGTACTCATTTCTATACAAGCGAGGGAGTACACAATAGATTTGATAATATTGCCCGGGTTATCGATAAGTGTAATCTTAGGCATGAATTGGATGAAGGATCATGGTGTTCTTATTGACACTAGCACCCGTACTATTATGTTGAGAGAACCCACGGGAGGGAATGCTTTTCTAGTACCACTCTCCCGCGATTTCGAACCCCAACATTTAGCCTGTGCTATCCAAACCACCACACTTTATGAGATTCCAGTGGTTTGTGAGTTTCCGGATGTATTTTCTGAGGAATTACCAGGTCTACCACCGGATAGGGACGTGGAATTTAAGATCGAGTTAGTGCCGGGTATGGCACCCATATCAAGAAGGCCCTATAGAATGCCACCCAATGAGTTAGCGGAACTTAAGGTTCAATTGCAAGATCTATTGGACAAGGGTCTTATCCAACCTAGCTCATCTCCGTGGGGATGTCCAGCCTTGTTTGTGAAAAAGAAGGACAAGTCACTGAGAATATGTGTAGATTACAGACCACTCAATGCTATGACCATCAAGAACAAATATCCGTTGCCCCGCATCGACATTTTGTTCGATCAGCTAGCGAAGGCAAAGGTATTCTCCAAAATTGACTTGAGATCAGGCTACCATCAGATAAAGATCAGACCGGAGGATATACCTAAAACTGCTTTCTCTACTAGGTACGGCTTATATGAGTATTTGGTTATGTCTTTCGGACTAACAAATGCTCCAGCCTACTTCATGTACCTGATGAACTCGGTATTCATGCCCGAACTCGACAAGTTCGTGGTCGTGTTTATTGATGATATATTGATTTATTCAGAAAATGAGTCAGATCATGAAGAGCATCTGAGGATTGTTTTATCCAGATTGAGGGAGCATAAGCTATATGCGAAATTTAGCAAGTGTGAATTTTGGATGAGCAAAGTACATTTCTTAGGTCACATCTTATCAAGGGATGGAATCTCTGTAGACCCATCAAAAGTACAAGAGGTCATGGATTAGAAAGCCCCAACTTCGGTTCATGAAGTTCAGAGTTTTCTAGGGTTAGCAGGATATTATCGTCGTTTCATTCCAGATTTCTCAAAGATAGCTAAGCCTATGACCAGACTACTTCAGAAAGATGAGAAGTACAAATGGACACCAGAATGTGAAACAACTTTTCACACCCTTAGAACGTTGTTGACTACAGCACCTGTGCTGGCACAACCGGACATTGAAAAGCCTTTTGATGTATTTTGTGATGCATCAGGAATAGGTTTGGGGTGTGTGCTTATGCAAGAAGGAAGAGTTATTGCATATGCTTCTCAGCAATTGAGAAAGCATGAAGTCAACTACCCTACACATGATTTAGAACTTGCAGCAGTTGTTCATGCATTAAAGATATGGAGACATTACTTGTTGGGCAATGTATGTCATATCTATACTGACCACAAAAGTCTTAAGTATATCTTTACCCAACCAGAGCTGAACATGAGACAAAGAAGATGGTTAGAGCTAATTAAGGACTACAATTTAGAAGTGCATTACCATCCGGGTAAAGCTAATGTAGTAGCCGATGCACTTAGTCGAAAGTCTCATTGCAACACTATGGAAGCATTATTGGAAGATGGATTCAACTTGTTACATCCTGTTGTACTACACAATATCACGATCAGTTGTTCACTTGAGAGCAAAATCATAGAGTTACAGCAGACAGATGTAGGAATAAGTCACATCAAGAGAAAAATGCAAGAGCAGGAAACCAAACATTTTAGATTGGACGAAAGAGGTGTATTATGGTTCGAGGACCGACTTGTGGTACCAAAAGACCATGAGCTAAGGAATCAAATTTTAGATGAAGCTCACTCATCCAAATTGTCTATCCATCCGGGTAGTAGTAAGATGTACCAAGATTTGAAAACCCGTTTTTGGTGGACTAAGATGAAGAAAGAGATCGCAGCCTATGTCGCTAGGTGTGATAACTGCAGTAGAGTGAAAGCCGTCCATATGAAAACTGCTGGATTACTTCAACCATTGCCTATTCCAGGATGGAAATGGGAGGAAATCAGCATGGACTTTATCACAGGCCTTCCAATGATGCCACAAGGTCACGATTCAATATGGGTTATTGTTGATCGTCTCACCAAGTCAGCACACTTTATACCCGTGAACACACGGTATATAGTTGGAAAATACACTGAGATATATGTTTCCCAGATCATGAGACTGCATGGAGTACCCAGGACTATAATCTCAGATCGAGGACCACAGTTCATAGCTCGTTTCTGGGAGCACTTACACCAGGCTTTAGGGACCAAGCTAATCAGAAGTTCGGCATACCATCCGCAAACTTCAGGACAGACAGAACGAGTGAACCAAATCCTAGAAGATTTACTTAGAGCTTGTGTTATATCTTCAAAGGGTTCATGGGAGAAATGGTTACCTTTAGCTGAATTCTCCTATAACAACAGTTATCAAGCGAGTATCAAGATGGCTCCATTTGAAGCTTTGTATGGCAGAAAATGTAGAACTCCATTGAATTGGATTGAGCCCGGTGAAAGGAGATACTTTGGTATTGACTTTGTCAATGAAGCCGAAGAGCAAGTACGTATCATCCAACAACATATGAAGGCAGCTCAATCGAGGCAGAAGAGTTATGTCGACAGAAGAAGAAGACCACTGACTTTTGAAGTGGGTGACTATGTATACTTGAGAGTATCACCCATGAAAGGTGTGAAAAGATTTGGGATGAAAAAGAAGCTTTCACCAAGATATGTAGGACCATACAAAATTTTGGAACGAAAAGGAAATGTTGCGTATAAGTTACAACTTCCACCAGAGATGAGTGCAATATTTGATGTGTTCCATGTTTCTCAGTTGAAGAAATGTCTTCGAGTACCTGAAGAAGCTATTGCACCCACCAACGTGCAGCTTCAATCGGATTTGACCTATGAAGAAAAGCCAATTCGAGTATTAGAGGAGATGGAGAGAGTAACACGGAGTAAGATTATTAAGTTCTATAAGGTGGTGTGGAACAATCATAGTGAACAAGATGCTACGTGGGAAAGAGAAGATTATTTACGAGAAGTTTATCCTGCCTTTTTCCAAGAATGGTAGGTCTTGCAAATCTCGGGACGAGATTTTTATAAGGGGGAGGGGCTGTAACACCTCAGGTGTTAGCCTTGCATAACTTGACTTGCATAACATGAGCATGATCATCAAGCATTCATAAACAAGCATTTACCATTGGAACATTGGATTGAAACATCTGCAACATTTGCTTGTTATCGCATGTTTCTTAAACATATGCAACTTTTCTCGTTATTTCATGTCTCCATGTGTCTATGCATATGATCATGAGTGGACACAGGTACTTGGTGGATGTGAGTCACACAAACATATAGCAACACCTAGGCTAGCAAATAGGACTTTGTTAATGGTCACATTTCATGAACCAACACTTAAGCTTCATGTGATTACACTAACTAGCCCTATGAGTGACTACTACATGAAATGATTGAATGACCTTGCATATTGCTTAAACATGTTTAGAGTATCTTTATGAACAACTTTGATATTCATGGTTAGGGGTAAGTAAGTCTTTAGGCCATGATTTGAAGTGTTTCATCATTTAAAAAGTGACAGGTTTGACCAAATTTGAACTAGGTGTTAGAGACCTTGCATGGAGGAGATCACTAAAGCAAAGTTGTAGTATTTGACATAAGGAACAACTTTTATTTCTGGGTCATTGACTGATTTAGCTTCTAACATGCTTGAATTGGTATCACAAGAATCAGAAAAATCAACATCTCATGACTTATGAAATTTTGCTAAGTCCTGGTTCACTGATAGCCTGACAAACCCATCTTGGTGATGATATTACTCGTTATTGGTTGAGAATTAGAGCATGATCCTTGAACGAAAGTTGTAGCTGGTACATTAGACTTCAACTTTGATGTACTAATTTTCACTGAAAGCCCATAGTCATGAAGTTTTAATCGTTGCAATACGCGCTGTCAGGCTCGGTTTTGGCTTAACTGACGAACTGAACCATCAGCGTTGTGGCCGACCGGCGTCAGTCGTCGCATGCCGCGTGGTGGCTGGCAAGCGCCGCGCGTCGCAGGAACCTCACCGCGTGTGGCCAAGGTAGGCCCGTGCACGTCTTAACATCGCCCGCACCCACCCACACTCAGCCAAGCTCTCTAGTCGCCTCGCCTTGGCCTCATTCCCTCGCCACAGCAGCAGCCAAGCTCTTCCCCGCCTCCGCGGTCGCCATAGCCGCGCCAAGCCTCGCTGAGCCGCCCATTCGTCACCACAGCAGCACCACCGTCACCCCAGCAGCTCACCACATCCACCAGTACCAGCTGCCGGTGCTTGGTAAGCCACAGCAACGCGCATGAGCTCGCCGGAGCTCCGCCGCTAGCCCCATCACCGTGGCCATGTCGCCACCGTCCACCCCAGGCCATGATAGGGCGCTAGCTAGGTCCGCCGTAGCTCGGTGATGCTCGGCATAGAATTTGTTTGAGCCGCCGTAGCCTCCACCGGCGTAGCGCCGTCGTCCAGCGCCACCGCTCTGCCATGAGCGCCGCCGCCGTGCATAGCCCCGATGAGAGGTCCCACCGAGTAGCTCAACCAGTGCGCTAGGTCACGTAGGTCATGCGGTGAAGACCTCACCACCGGCGAATTCACCGCCGTTGAGTTCTAGCCACGCCCGTAGAGTAGCGCCGCCGGCTCTGTTTCCGTCTCATTGACATGTGGGTTCCCCTGACCAGCGGGTCCCACCGGTCAGCGACAGTCAGAGTGTGGGATAGTTCATTTGATTCCAGTTTTTGAATTCTTTTGTGATTTTTATATCTTCAGTTTGGTAGCTTCAAAAATTGTGAAATAAATTTGTTAGTGTTCCTTAGGAAGTGTAATATTTAGGAAAAATATTTTCTTAACATTTACAGTAGAAATTTTGGGAGATTTAAATAGAGATTTGAAATGTGTTTTTGAATGCATGCAAACTTGTTTATTTTATATCTAGAGTTCCTATGCTCCAAAAATTATGAAAATTTTGTGGTAAGCTATTCTTGTCATGTATGAACTCTGGTAAAAATTTGAGGATCAGTGCATGTGTAGATTCATAGTTATAGATTTTTCTTTTATAAATAGTTAATCCTTGTATGAATTTTTATAAATTATTTATGAATCCAAAATTTATGAAATTTGTTGGGGGTAATCCTAGTCCCTTAAGGATGCTAAGAAAAATAGGAAATCTATTGCTTGACACTTTTCACTAGGGTTTTCTATTTTGGCTATTGTAAACCTTTCTGTCTTGTCATTTTTGTATAGATTGTTTTATTGAATAAAATGGCATGAAACTTTTACAGTAGTCCTTTGATAGCATTGGTAAGGCACTGTAAATTTTTGAGAATTTATGAAGTACATCTGTTATATGTTTATTATTTAACCTAAATATCTAAGTAAAATAATGAAGGCATTTAAATAAATAGTTTGGACTTCACCATTATATTATCTTAAATGTATTTGGTATGCTTAAACTGTTGGTAGGCTTTATGTTGTCAAATTTTGAGTGATTACATGAAGTAGAAGTATCGTTGCTTTAAAAATGCAAATTTAAAAGGATTCCGGACAGATTCTGTAGTTTGATAAGTTGCATGATAGGGATGATGTTTGCTGTAAAAATGGTTAATAACAAAGTTGTAGATAATTTGATAAGCTTTCCAGAAAGTCTAGGATCACTGCATTTGGATTAGTAGAACTCCAGTTATGAGTAAAACAAATTGCTGCTGTTTTGTGGTATAGTCGATGCATTGTGGAAGTAGTTAATTAAATAATCGAGAAGAGATATGCACCTACTCAATAAACATGATGCACTTGTTAACATATATGCATTCGTAATACTTATGCCATATTCATGCATCTAGGATCGGAGGAAGAAATAACGTTGCTGGACTTCGAAGAAGCAGAGGAAGGGAACCAGCAGGAGAATCCGCAAGCCGTAGCTCCCGAAGGCGTGGAGCAGAATCCAGAAGAGCTTCCGGAGTGTCCTAACCATCGCCCTACTTCTTTTCTGCGAGGCAAGCCCTGGAGCATTCTAAGTCTCCCAGTATTTTATAAATGATTACTTAAGTACTTATGATTGATGCATTAGGTTATAAGAGTTGAATGGAACCACTTGGTGCATGTACATTCCTTGTCCAGATATTACACCTTTAACCGGTATAGGTCTAGGATCGAATATATGCTTAGCCATGCTTAGACCGGTAGAAGTTGGGTGATGTCCTGTCACCTGCGAGATATAGGTGGATACCGGAGCACGGTTGGCTATATTTGCTATCATGGAACAGAACCATGGGGTAAAAGAAAATCGAGACCGGGCGGGATGACGATAGAGAAGCAACAAGACATGGAGGTCTTGGGTGTGGATCTATCCCCGTTTGTGTCGGTTAAGGACCGTACCATTGTTGGCGCTTCTGACAAGATTGAATGCATGCCTCTCACTTAGCTGGCCGGATAACTCGTTCCGACCGCGAAGCCGAGTAATTCAACTCAGGCCGGGACCCATTCTGTTGTGCGCTCCTTCCGGGGAACGATCAGACTGAGCCCAAGGGCACGCTAGGCCTGAACGTCCTAGCATCTGGTGTTCCAGATTGTGCGGCATGGTACGGACCTGTGAAATGTGTACCTGAGTTGTACCAAAGGTGACCTAAGGCTATCGTGGCTGGTAGACCTGGGTTTGTGTTAGGAATAAATTCCCAGCTGGTTGAAATCGATTCGAATCGCCGTCTCTCCCGGATAGTGAGAAACTTGGCTAGTCCCAACATCGTAGTAATTGTGTTATGAAACATGATGGTTCGGATGAATATGGAATTACAATACCTGCTATGGTTACTATTGTATGCTTTTAAATTGATATACCACATGTTTGGCACAGGATAGTTGCTAATCTAGAAATGGATAGTTATAATTAATTAATAAAGGAATCGTAATTATACAATGAGTCAATTGCCTTTATGCAAAATGTTGTCGAGTTACGTCCACTTATACAGCCTTGCATAATCCTTGGAGTCATTTTATTTCTGGTTCATGACGGGTAAGTCTAGCTGAGTACCTTCTCGTACTCAGGGTTTTATTTCCCATTGTTGCAGATGGCACTGTGTATCATGGTTATTGCAAGAGTTGCTTCTATCCCGCCATGGATGAGGAGTAAGCCTTGGGCAGGCTTCTTTATTAATCCCTATCTTTGCTTTTGTGGACCGTGATCATACTTGGCACTGTATCAAACTATGTTGGAAACTTTATTTTTTAAACTTATTTGCTTCCGCTTTATCTATCAAACTCGGTTTGTAATAACTTTTATTCGTACTCTGATGATGAAAGGTATCTGTGAACTTTATGTAATATGTGGCATGTATGTTGAATCCTGTACGATCTTGGTTGTTGTAAATCATTTATCGAGACCCGTCGTGGTACTCGACGGACTACCGGGTTTATATGGGTTCAAGTATGATAGTGCGACCGCTTGTGGGCTGCCATTGTACTTGTACTCTTATAAATTGGTCGGTTCTGCGACATTCAAGGAGTCCCACACCTCCTTCCCTGATTTCTTCATCGCAACTTGCATCAACAAGTCATCGAACAGGCACTAAAATTGATGTGCCCGCACCTTCTTGTCCTTGCTCGTTGTCGCCTCCGTCTGCCTGTCCACCGACGTCCCCTCCGGTGGCTCCACCACCTCCCACCACCCCTGCTCCTCCATCATCGCCTGCAACCCAATACTCCAGCTAATGAAGTTAGTCGCCATCAGCGTTGGGAACACCTGATGGTGCCCTCGGCTGCCATCTCCCGACCTCCATCACCGCCACCCGATGTCGACATGGACAAACTCTCAGTGGGATTGTGGATGCAAGATCACGTGATCTATGGCTCTAATACCAAATGTTGGAATTAGGATCACAGATCACATGCTTTGATGCTGGCTAATCCTAACTAGATTCGACGCAAATGTAAAAATGCACTGAAAAAATTGAAGAACACAGGTTTCAGCAACTATCAACAAAGCGCTGACAGAGCTATTTTCCTCAAATTTGTGTGATCAGTACATGACGATTACAAATGGTCTAAGAAGTTCCAAATGATGCTAACACAAGCTACTTATACCAGCAGCATTTACAAAACACACCCTGAGATAAAACAACTGCCTACACAGAAGCAAACACACACAGAAAAGATAACTACAGAAGACACGTCGTGCGTGAGCACAGTCACCGCTCCTCCACCACTGTCTTTTGAACTCACATTCCCGCCTTGGCACAACACCTAACACATCACTGCTTGGCTGGTTGACTTAGTGTACTCTGGGCTACATGCAATAGAAGCTAGGCAGAAGGGTGGTCGTCATGTGTTCGGTGTGATGCCGGATGAGTCCGGCGGTAACCGCGAGATGGCCGTTCGCCTAGACGACGTACGGCCAGGGCTTGGGTGGTTGGCAAGGCGATGGCCAGGAAAAAGGTGAGGCCTTGGGGTGTCAGGCTCATGTGGCAGTGTGTAGAAGCATGGCCATGTGGCTCTGCGTGCAGGGCGCGTGGTGACCGTGGGTGCGTGCTTTCGTGACCGTGGATGTGGCTCGAAGGCTGGATAGGCAAGCATCCAGGTAACGCACAAAAAGTGAGGGCTTTAAGGCTAAGGTCCTCACTAGAGGGCTCGACACCGGGAGTCCGCATGGTGTAGGTAGGGTTTGAGGCCAACAGAATCCGTGCGCCAGCGTGGCATGGATGAAGGTGTCTCGACGGTCCGCACGGCCTCCATCGGCGTCACGCCTTTGGTGTCATCATCTGGGCCACGTCTAGGGCCATCAAGGTTGGCTTGGGGCTTGGTGGTATGAACCAGGCGGCGTCGCCGCCATGCCTAGATTTGCAACTACTGAGCACAGGAATGGCACAGGCATGTCTCTTTGGCGACTTTGTGTAGTTCGTCATGAGGCGTTGGCAAGTGTGATGAGGACATGACACCCATGCATATGACCATGTTTGGTGCATGGTATGGAGGGATAGGAGGCCAGCAAGGGTGTCCAAGTCAAGAAGGAGGCCCGAGGCTAATTCGGTTCGTGTCCCTGAGGTGGAGGCCCAAAGTAACTCAAGTTCAAGTCTGCCTTGGCCTCCAGGACTAGTCTGCCTTAAACTGGACACCCAAGACACATCCGGACTCCATTTTCAACAATCCACATATGGTTGCAAAGCTAATTTGATAAGGAATCCAATCCAAGTGGTCTCACTACAAAATCCCTTCGGAATCAACGGGAATTGTCGAAACAAGTCAGCATCCAGAATCTGCCTGGGTGCTGCGACACCGTCTTTTGGTCCGTTGGACCGTGTATCATGTTTGGGCCCATTAGGGGGCGCGTCCAGGCTAGGAAACGACCTTAAGACCTTTATAATCATATGCTGCCACCGTCATGAGGTTTTGGGTTTTGCTTAGATTAATCTGTCAAGAACAGTTTCACCGTTCATCGGTTTGTGAGACACCAACTTCATGAGATTAATCATTCATCTACAATTTGGTTGTTTTCTTTCTGGTTCTTGCTTGTGTTCTTCATTGCGCAGGCAGGGATTAGCCTTCTTGGCGAGGTCAACCGGATCTGTGACTCGGTTGATAACCAGAGGAGTTGTGGTGCTAAGATTGCAGGGTTCGATCTTTCGATCTGAAGCCGGATCGGTGTGTCATTCTCCGCCACAACGATAGTTACCTCTACCTGATAGAAGATCGGGATCCCTGTCCCCATTAAGTGGTAATCAGAGCTAAGGTATACCGTCAGGTTCATATTTATCCCCTAGTTTTGAGTGTTTTGCATTCGTCCCATAGTCTAGTGCCATAATCGTTTTTTTCCTATCCTGCAACCTTCCACGCCATAGCCTTTGTATATTTCAGTTTCAGAGTTTGTCGTGTTGAGTTTGTGTCCTAGTCGAGGTCTTGTTGCTGGTTATGTCGTGTTAGAGTCTAGTTCGTGTGTTTTTTTTCTATCGTTTCCATCAAATCCTCGCTGCCGTGACCAATTTTGCGCGTATTATTCCCGTTTTGTCCTCTAATTCGGAGTCAGTTCGTAAAACCGGTCTAGTTTTCGCATACGAACTCAGATTTCGACGTTCCATATATCAAAATCGATCAAAATTTTTTTTGGATCCGTCCATCTCTGACTTGTCAGGGTCGAAATTTTTTATTTTGGTCAAAAACTGGTCACAAGATCCTCTTTTCGTGGTCACAAGCTTTTTGTCAATTTTGAGCACATCTTCTGAATTTTCCACAGGCCACGTCTTTCACTTGTTTAAGCTCATATTTTATGTGGTTACTTCTTTTGTGCTCCTAAGTGAAGAAAAAATATCAAAAAAATAAAAAGAAAAAGTTGAAGTTTCCCAAAAAAACGACAGCCCAAAAAATAGAAAAAAGAGGGGTAAAAGAAGAACAATATCTAGAGGAGTACATAGAGAAGGCCAAAGTGAGTTGTGTTAGCTTGTGCTGTCTGGTTCCTTGTTTGTGTTGCTCTAGCTATCCACCATACTTGTTTTTCACACACCTGGCACCTTGCTATCCACCATACTTGTTTGTCACACACCTAGCACTTGGAACATTTTAGACCAGCAACGAGAACAAGTACTTTGGACTATAATTCAGCATTACTTTATGTTACTGACTTGTGTGCCAAATATACATATTATTCTTTGTGTGCCTTCCAAGCTCCACAAACTTTTCAGATCAGTACAAAAAAGGCCCTTGCAATCTCGGTACCACTACCTCACAAGTATCACGAACTAGCCGCTGGTTGTACCGCCCACTGCTTGTGTTGGTAAGAACTTTGTAAGAGCTTGGTAAGACACTTGCACTTGCTATGAAAAGTGACACCACTACAACCATGTAGTCATTTGCTAGGGATAACTTTCAGCGTTTATTCCTGTTTTTGTGTTTACAATGGCAGGAGGTGATCAGACTGGAGATAACAGTCCCAAGGATTTCAACGAGTATGTCAGTCAAGAGCAACTGCAAGCTACTATAGAGAATGCCCAAAAAAGGATGAATGAGGCCATTAGGAAGGTCGTCACTGACGCACTCATTGAACTCAACATTGGCAACAGCATGGAGAGATTGGACAAATGAATTTTCACGCTAACCGATAAGGTTACTGAGTTGGAAACCTTGGTGGCGGTCAACAACGATGTCTCCGGTAGCAACACCGATGGTCTCTTGCCAGAAGACACGGTGCATGATGCCACTAGAAACATAGATCGAGCAGCCTTCCGGCAAGTAAGATTACGACGATGTCTTCGTCGCAACACGACAGGTATGGGTGGTGTCCACCACCATCAAGGTAATAATCATCATGTGCCCAATGATCCTTATGCTAAGATTAAGTTCACAATGCCATCTTTTCGGGTCATTATGATGCTGAGGGATATCTTGATTGGGAGATGATAGTAGAACAAAAGTTTAGTGCCCACCTTGTGCCTGAGCATCATAGAGTTCGACAAGCTACTAGTGAGTTTAAGGACTTTGCCATTATTTAGTGGAATGGGCTAGCTACACAAGATGCTTTACCTGGTACGTGGGAAGAACTTAAGATAGCTATGCGTGATCGTTTTGTTCCTCCTTATCATAGAGATTTGCGTAAGAAATTGATGCGTTTAGAACAAGGAGAGAAATTTGTACAGGATTACTATGGTGAGCTCCAAAAGGGATTGATGCATTGTAGTGTTGTGGAGGGGAACGAAGATTCCATTTGTCATTTTTATTCGGGTTTGAGGCGCGAGATTCAGGACATTGTTGATTATAAAGAATTTAACACTGTTAACCAGTTGTTTCAGTTTGCTATGCTTGCAGAAAAGGAATTGCAGGGGCGTGAACAGCAGAGCAAGAGCAAGGTCAGCACCACATACATGCCACGCTCGGCACCATCTTCGGGGCTGACCAAGCCAACCACCTTTTGGGCACCTCCACCAGCGAGCAAGTGACCAGCAGCCTCTGGAGTTACCACTACACCTAAGGCACCTCCCACACGACCTTCGGATTTAGGTAAAAATTCTTTGCAGGTGCCTGCCAAGAGTGCCTCGTCCATTGCATCGACGGGATGCACTTTGGGCATTCAGTGCCACCACTGCCATGGAATTGGCCATGTGCAGAAGGACTGCCGAAGTCAGCGAGCATACATTGCTACAGAAGATGGTTATATCAGTACCTCTGACATTGAAGATGAAGAAGACAAAGATACAAATGAGGAGGGTGGTGAAGTCCTCGGTGACGAGGCCACGGTGGCCTATAGGAGCATCATTGTACAGCGGGTGCTTAGCTCACAAGTACAGCAACTTGAGAAGCTACAACGCCATAACTTATTCTAGATTTTCTTCATCATCAGCAACCATCGAGCACGTGGCATTATTGATGGAGGTAGCTGCAATAATTTGGTGAGTTCTGATCTGGTCAAGAAGCTTGGCTTGACCACACGCCCGCACCCATATCCATATCATATTCTGTGGCTAAATGATTCTGGAAAAGCAAAGGTAACACAAACTTGTAGAGTTTCATTTTCTATTGGTTCTTATGCTGATTCTGTTGATTATGATGTGATACCTATGCAAGCCTGTTCACTCTTATTGGGTCGTCCTTGGGAACATGATAATGATGCTACACACTATGGTAGAAGTAATAAATACACTTTTATGCATAAAGGAAAGAAAATTACTTTGGTACCTTTGACCCCTGCTCAAATTGTACAAGCTGATAGAGAACGCGTTGCTAGTTTGCTTGATGTTCCTTGTGATAAAGATGAATTGGTTGATGATGCTTCAGTTTTATATGTTTTCGAACCAGTCACTTGTGCTAAAAATACACATGTTATTCATATTGCTACTAAAACTGATGAGCTCAAACTGTTGTCTTCTTTATATACTTTGGGTTACATTGAATTTGATGTTTTGTGTAACCTAGATTGTTTGAAGGAGAGCCTTTTTAAATATGTTGATTTGCCTTGGTTTTCTAAACAAACATATTATGTTATTGGCAAATATAACAACAAGGGACAATATATGATACATCGAGTATACATTCATAGTAATATAAATTCTCCTTTTGTTGTACAAGAATATGATCGTTTAGAGGGCAGCCATAATAATATAAGCATTTTCTCATGTTCCTGAAAGAAACAAGTTCACTTCCAAGAAGGGGAGCATTATTGGTTGCTACCTATGTCTGCTAGACCATCTATTCTTGCATTGTCTTTGGTTAGTTCTAATCTTTTGCAGGATAGTGTTGACATACATCGTGTGCATTCGGATCATGGAGTCTACATGCTTGCTGAAATTTTTATGCGAGATGACATGCTAGAAACTTAGAAACATGATCACGTTCCTTCTCACAATTATTTCAGTTCCCTTTGTCTTCGCAACCCTGTTCTCCTTTGTGTTGTGCAGAATCAGTTTCAAGCACAATCGACGCCGAGGACAGCTTTTTGTCAAGAAGAGGAGGATGATGAGGACATGACACCCATGCATATGACTATGTTTGGCGCATGGTATGGAGGGGTAGGAGTCCAGCAAGGGTGTCCAAGTCAAGAAGGAGGCCTGATGCTAATTCAGTTCGAGTCCCCGAGGTGGAGGCCCAAAGTAACTCAAGTTCGAGTCTGCCTCGGCCTCCAGGACCAGTCTGCCTTAAACTGGTCACCCAGGACGCATCCGGACTCCATTTTCGACGATCCACATATGGTTGGAAAGCTAATTTGATAAGGAAGCCAAGCCAAGTGGTCTCACGCCAAAATCCCTTCGGAATCAACGGGAATCGTCGAAACAAGTCAGCGTCAAGAATCTGTCAGGGTGCTGCGACACCGTCTTTTGTTCCGTTGGACCGTGTATCATGTTTGGGCCCATTAGGGGGCACATCCAGGGTAGGCGACGACCCTAAGACCTTTATAATCATACGCCTCTGCCATCATTAGGTTTTGAGTTTTGCTTAGATTAATCTGTCAAGAACAGTTTCGCCGTTCATCGGTTTGTGAGACCCCAACTTCGTGAGATTAATCATTCATCTGCAATTTGGTTGTTTTCTTTCTTGTTCTTGCTTGTGTTCTTCGTTGCGCAGGCAGAGATTAGCCTTCTTGGCGAGGTCAACCGGATACGTGACTCGGTTGATAACCAGAGGAGTTGTGGTGCTAAGATTGCAGGGTTCGATCTTTCGATCTGAAGCCAAATCGGTGTGTCATTCTCCACCACAACGATAGTTACCTGTACCTGACGGAAGATCGGGATCCCTTTCCCCATTAAAGTGTGTAGGGACGCATTGGATGAGCTTGTGCATCGCATGGTGTAGGATATTTATGTGTTGAGATTTTAGTATCGTTGGTTCAAGTTAAAAGGTTACTGAATGAATTGGAAAATATAAATTACAGTGGTGGTAGCTGCAAATCCTAAATGGTCACTCCATGGAGTGGGAAATAGGTTTTTCCCTAATAGAGTACTCGAATTTTGGCATGCTAGGAGCAAACCACAGATTTGACAGTTTTTCGTAATCATTTTCTTTTATGGAAATTTTCTTAACCAGAATATGCTTACAATGTATGTTTGTCTTCTCAATTGCACTACATGCAGGATGTACGATGATCATCATGGTGACATACATCTGAAGGAATCTAGCTTTCTGGTGGACAGTGTGGTTTATGGAGGCTCCTTTGTACTGAGACCAGAATGGACATAAGAGATCCTTTTGGTTTGTATTATATCATTGTCCAACATAGTAGTAGTAATGGTAATGAGTAATTTTGTTAGCTTGTAAAACTTGGCGTGCATGTTATTGTACCTTTTTGCTATGTATTCGAACCGATAATTGTTCAGATTGTATCATGGTCTCTTACAAGAACTTTTGGTAAAAATGGGCATGACAACCGGTTTGTCTTTGTAAAAACAGGATAGTAGTGTTTTGCTTTACTATCAGCACTCGCCTCAACTTTGTCGGGCAATGAATAATTGCTCACTGAGGTATACATGCCTGAACTGACTATACATGCCCTAGCAGAACAGAATTTGTTCCCTAATGAGATTAGGATAGAAGATCTAGAGACCCTTGGTTGTCGAGAAAATCTTAGCCACAAAGAACATTTTACAGAATAAGAAAATGCACATGTTTAAGTTGTAATTTTTCCATGAACAATTGAGTTGAACTTTCAGATATCACCCTTGCATAAATGACCATTATCCTGTAGCAACGCATGAGCATAGATTACCATGTTGATTTCCATCAAATAGTAGTACAGAAATAGCTAGAGAATCTGATTATGTTAATGTTGTTTAGTCCGAAAATTTGCTTTAACAAGTTTCTACAACAGACTTCTAATTACACGCAAAAACAAGAACTCAACGTCTTGATTTTGGCTTAACAACAATATTCGTCCAAAACCAAATAATATCTCATGAAAAATATATTTCGCACCCGTTACAACGCACGGGCACTCAACTAGTAGTTTCATAAAAAGATGCGAAAAAAATCACACAACTCCACCTGGAAGATCGACGAGCTTTGGGCTGGACATTGAGTCGTTCACGCCGGCGCGCTTTGATGCTACTAAGGTGTGGCTTCGGCCCATTCGGAGAGGCCCACGGCCCACTTTGAAGCTGAGCATGAGGTTCCTCTACATTAAACCCTAGATGTCCAGTTCCCAATATCCTTACTACAACCCTCCCCTCCCCTCAGCGCCGCCATTCTGGTCCGGCACAGGTGGAGCAGCACATCGGGGGAGATTTTATCTTTTTACCATTATAAGAATTTGCACCTCCTCGAATAACACTTTAACGATTGCCACTACAATTTTGCCAGTGAAGAAAGAAAGCAGATACAAAAATAAAACTTTTGCTAACGTGGCACGCCAACCCTTGCGCAAGCACAGATCCAAGTCAGCATGCGCGCGTGAAATGTCTCTCCTGCCCCCTTGTCCATCAGTTGTTCGGGCTTTGGTTCACCGTTTGTTTCTATCTCGTCCGTCCTTGGCCGCGCGCCGCCGCAGACCTCGCAGCCGCGGCCGTCCTTGGCCGCCCACGCCTCGCAGGCCTCCGCATAGCTCCACAAAAGCATCTTCCGCCGCTCCCTCCCCCGTCCACTCCGCACTCCGATCCGGCGGCCAAGGATCCAGCGCCACAGACGCACCCGATCCTCTCCTACATGCTCTCCCGCATCCCCACCCTCGCCAAGCCCAACAAGGCCCCCACCTCCTCCGAGTTCGACATCGAGCTGCCGCCCGTGCACACCCCGTCCCCGCGGACGACACCGTCCTCCCCGTCCGCGGGGGAGTTCGAGCTCGTCGAGGTCATGCCGGGGCTGCGCCACCCATTCGTGCTCCGCGCCATGACGCACGCCGTCGCCGACGTCTCTGCCGCACGCACTGCGCTCCAGGTGCTCGGCCCGCGCCCCGACCATGAGCTCGTCGACTCCTCCAGCGCCATCGTGGCCGTCGCCGAGGCCGGGGATGCGTGGATCCCTGAGGCCGACGCTGAGGCGTGCCGCGCGGTGGTGCGCCTCAAGGAGACCCACGACGCCTACGAGGCCCTCCTACACGAGGCCGAGGCTAGGCTCGAGAGGGTGTACCGCTCCACGATGGAGGGGACAGACCTGGATGACGACGAGGCGGCGGCGGAGAGCGGTAAGGGTGAAGGGCCGGCGGCCACGGAGCCTGAGGGCGGGGCCGGGGACGCGGCCGTGCAGGAGGAGGTGGTGGTGGACACGCCTAGGCCCAGGTGCCCTGCAGCACCTCTGGCAGAGCTTCCCCACGGCGCCTATGCGCGCCATCTCCCACAGCACCTCAGGGGATGCGGCCCAGCCGCCCACGGCCACCAGCCCGCGCACGGCGCACGCGTCGGCGGTCGCGGACACGCACAGCTCCGCCAGCAGCGCCCTAGTCGGCTCTGTCACCATGCGCTGGATCGAGCACGCCGGCGTCCACCATGCACTGCCGGGAGATGCGAGGCCCGTGCTAGAGCAGAGCGTCACCTCGCCCAAGGCTTCGTGTCTGCATCTCCATTGAACTCCTCGTCTCCGTCTGAGGCCACCGACGGCAACCACGCAGCCGCGGCCGCGCACCTCACGGTCCTTAAGATTGCGTGCGAACCCCCGCGGGGACACGGAACAGAGGCTGGTGGCTATGGTGGCGGCCGCCCTATCCTCGGCGAACCTGCGCGACGAACTGCGAGCGCGCACGGGAGGCGGTGGAGGCGTGCGCGGTGGCAATTCGTGATGGTTCAGGGGCAACCATGGTCATTTGCCACACCCCGCTGACTCGAATCCAACCTGGAGTGCGTTGCTGGCGTGCCACGTGAGCAAATGTGGTATTTTCGTATGACTTTTCTCGTTCTGCTGATAAAGTTGTATTGGCAATCGTTAAAGTGTTATTTGAGGAAGTGACAATTCTTATAATGGTAAAAAGTTAAATCTCCGGCACATCGGCACTTCCCCTCCCGGACCGGGCTACTCAGGTTCGCCTTGTACATCTGCTGCACCTTCATCCTGTTTGATCGAAAGCCGTCGCCTTTGGTTTCGTTTAATCTGTTTTCTCCGTGATTTTTGTTACGCATTAGTAATGCCCTATTGCTTTGAAGGCTGAAGCAGGCTCCTGGTTAGGTCGGTCGCACAGGAGGGGCTGCGCAATCCATCCATTTGGGATTTGGGAATCGGATCTCTTTGCTGCGTCCTGTCCTGCTGGAGGTACTCTTTCTTCATTCCTCATATCTTCTAGATCTAGCGTAGGCGTAGCTAATGCTTCTGTCGATCTGAATGCTTCTGTTACTAAGTTTTTTTTCCCTTCCCGCCCCCTGTGACAGGGTCAGATCGAACTTGGAGTTGGACGTCCGATCAACCATGGGCCTCTCGCGGCGGTTTCTGAACCTGATCGTGGAAAGCCACAAGGCTGCCGCCAGATCGCTGCGCCGCATCGATCTGAAGAGCCAGCAACTCTTTTATACAACGCCGCCGCCACCACCACCAGCACCAATCCGGCGGCCAACGACGACGATGGATAGCATCCTGCTTCCCGACCCGATCTTGAAGTTCGGAGCCCCAGCTTGAGAGGTGCAGGCGAACCGTGCGACTTAGCCTGTTACCCATTTGGACAACGGAAGGTGCTATCCACGGACCAGGCCGGGCGCAACTTGCTCTACGACGCCAGCTCGCGGGACGTGGCGGTCATGCCCGAGTTCCGCAAGCCTAAGTTGCGTGGTTGCCTCTCGCTCTTCGTCCCTAGCAGCGACGGCGAAGACGACCACGTAGAGGAGGAAGGTGAAGATGACCACGAAGAGGAAGGTGAAGTTGATGCCAAAGACGAACGCGAAGGAGGCGGTGCTGGAAGCCTATACCTCATGGTGAGGCATCTCCGAGAGGTAGAAAGCTTTAATATTGCAGCTGGGCAGCCAAGCATGGATTTCGAGGTCTTGTTCTACGGCAATGGCAAGACGACCTCGCACTGCAAACTCCATCCGCTGCCGCCCTTCGTCCTTGAGCCCATCCATCCGAATGAGCACCCCGAGATTCGTTCCTACGCCGTCGTCGGTGGTGGCTCTCAGATCTGCGTATCCGTTGACGGCAGAGGCACCTACACCCTGGACACGGCAAGCCACACATGGGACAAGGTCGGCGACTGGACCCTGCCCTTCCATGGCAAGGTCGAGTATGTGTTGGATTTGTTTTAGTCATATTCATCAGATCGGAATACATAGTAATAGGAATACTTGTTCAAGATTTACAGTATATATTTATATAACCTAATGCATGAACTACAGAGATATAAAAGGAAGAAAAGGGGTAGGTGGAGTAGGAAAACGCAGACCATCGAAGGCCGTAGTGATCGAAGCAGTCGGAGTGGAAGCACCGGCCGCGGCCTCGTTCGCGGATGCCATCTGCACGCCGGCAGCGACGTTCGGTGGAGAGAGAGTCGGTGCAGTGGCGTCCTTTGCGGCGGCGTGTGCGTCGGGGTGGCGTTGCCGGCGTCGGTGGTGCTTTCCGTCGCTGGCAGCGCCCCTTCTCAAGATCGGGTTAGGGTTAGGATGTCGGTGGGGTGACTGGCGGCGCGGTGAACCTCGTACTGCGAGCCCCGGCGATGAACCTTCGCCGGCGCGGGAGAAGAAGCCGAGCCGGGGGCGCTGGCTCGCCGGGCTCGGCCAAGGAAGCGCCGCGGCCAGGCCGCTCGACGGCGGCGTGCTCACCCGTTGGGGAGCACGCGCGCCGGCGAGGGGGCCGGCGACGGCGCCGAGGCTCGCTCCACCGACCGCTCGCTCGTCGTCGCTCGCTCTCGGTTGCGGCTGCGCTGCGCTGAAGAGAGAAGAGAGAGCGCGGCGAAGAAGAGAGAGAGAAAGAGCAGGGGCGAATGCGCTAGGGTTTCCAGGGCACTGGCCGCGGTGATGATTTTGATCGGGCGAAACGAACGCTTGGCCGTCGGATCAAGACGGACGGTCGAGATTCGATGGGCCAACTCGAGGCCCAGGCGGGAGCGCGCTGCCGAGCGACTTTGCCGGCCCAGGCCCAGGTTGCGGCCTGGGTGCGGCCTGCGCGCGCGCGGAGGACTGGGCCGAGGCGGTTTTTTGCGGTCTTGGGCCGCGCTGGGCTGAAATGAAAGAATGAAATTTTGTTATTATTTTCCATGAGCAATTTTTTTAATGCATATTTTTTTGATGAATTTGAATGATTTTGATACAATTTTTCTGTGCAAATTTTATCCAACGATATTTTGCTCAGAAAACAGTGAATTTTTTAGTGCTTCTGGAAAATAATAATATGAAAAGATTATTAATGTTTCCGCTGTGCATGATAATTTTCGTTCTCTTTTGATTAAATTTGAACCAACGGGATAATTTAATTTTAAGAGAAGTGATAAATTTCTGATAATTTTGATGCGATTATGATATTGTTATTTTCTGACCAACGTTGTTAATAACAATATTATAATTTTTGACCCGTGAGAAATTGTGCATTAATTTTACTTATGCCCAACGGTGATGTAAAATGCTTGCACGGATGAATTATAAGTTTTAATTTGACCAACGTTGAGTTAAAGCATGAAATTTTATGTATAAATGTTTCTTACTTACTCTGGTGTGATTTCAGGAGGCAAATGCATTGTGAACATTGCCAACATCCCGACACTCAATGGGACCAATCACCGTGTGTGGCGAGAGAAGTATGAATTGGAACTTGCGTTGGGAGAGGTCGATTTTGCCATCACCTCACCGTGTCCTACTGAGCCAGAGAACCCGGTGAGAGGTGAAAATGAATCTGACGCTGATTTCGCTGCTCGAAAGCGTGATCATGCTGAAATAAGAATGAAATATGACCTTGAACATAGGCAATTGACTCTCTCCAACCGCAAGTGCCTGTTGGTGGCCAAGGCCACCATAGAAGAACAGATAAGGGGCTCAATCCCTGAATGTGCTACTGCTAAAGAATATCTTGAGAAAATCAAGAGTCAGTTTACTGGGTCTACCAAGGCCACAGCCAAGTTCACTGATTAAGAAGCTTGTGAATGAGAAATTCACTGGTGGTAGCATAAGAGAGCACATTTTGAAGATGAACACTACGGCATCTAAGCTAAAGGAAATGAATTTGAAGGAGGAAGATTTCCTGATTCATTTGATTTTTGCTTCTTTGCCAAAAGAATATGACACCTTCATTGTGAATTATAATATGCAGCCTGAAAGATGGGGCATAGAAAGACTCATCTCAATGTGTGCTCAAGAAGAGGAGAGGATTAAGTCCTCACAATGTGAATCCGCTCATTTTGTGAAGGATAACAAAAGAAAGAACTTTAATGGTAAGAATTCTAAACCACAAGGGAAACCCAAGTGGGATAAGGCCTCTTCCTCCAATTCACAGGGAAAGAAACCCCAGGATTCTGAGAATCAGCAGTATGGTGGAGCTGAAAAAGATCAGTGCAAGCACTGCTTCAAGAAGGGACACTACAAGAGGGATTGTCCAGACTTCCTGAAATCTCTGCTAAAGAAAGGTGATGAATTTATTACATTTGTAGATGAATCCCTGTATTTATGTTATGATAAATCCACTTGGTGGGTTGATTCAGGTGCAACTACTCATGTTGCAAATTCCTTACAGGGGTTAAATGGGACGAGAACCTTGCAAAGAGGAGAAAGAACGATTAAAGTTGCAAACGGAGTGCAAGCCAATGTTGAAGCCATTGGAGTTTTTTCTTTAGAATTGAATAATGGTTTTGTAATTAGACTTAAAGAAGTACTTTATGTTCCCTCTTTGCGTAGAAATTTGATAAGTGTTTCGAAACTTGATGATGATGGAATTGATTGCCATTTTGGTGATGGCAAGGGTAAGATACTGGTTGATAATAAATGTGTTGGTCTTGCCTTCCGACAAGACAAGCTTTATTTATTATCTCTTGCTCAGAATGCGAACAATGTATGCGATGAGAATGTGAATGATTCCCCATCTGCGAATGTAACTAAGAAGCGGAAGAGAATTGATACTGTCTCTTCGAAATTATGGCATTGTCGCTTGGGCCATATTTCGAGGGGGAGAATAGAACGATTGGTTAAGGAATCAATTCCCCCGCACTTAGAATTTTCAGATTTAGAACAATGTATTGATTGCATCAAAGGAAAGTATATCAAGAAAATTAAGAAAGATGCCAAACGAAACACAGGAATTTTAGAAATAATCCGCACAGACATATGTGGTCCTTTTCTTGTGAAAAGTGTGGATGGTTATGATTCGTTTATAACATTCACAGACGACTACTCTCGTTATGGCAATATTTATCCAATTAAAGAAAGATCGGAAGCATTGGATAAATTCAAAATATTTAAAGCTGAAGTTGAAAATCAGCACAATAAGAAAATCAAGATAGTACGATCAGACCGAGGTGGAGAGTACTATGGGCGACATACCCCATATGGCCAAATTCCTGGACCATTTGCAAGGTTCCTACAGGAAAATGGCATAGTTGCTCAATACTCCACACCGGAGGAGCCTCAGCAGAATGGAGTGGCTGAAAGACGTAATCGTACCTTAATGGATATGGTAAGAAGCATGACGAGTTACTCCACATTACCGATTAGTTCATGGATGGAGGCACTGAAAACCGCCATTCACATACTTAATCGAGTACCAAGTAAATCGGTGCCTAAAACACCGTATGAATTATGGACAGGAAGGGAACCCTCACTTAACCATTTGCGTGTGTGGGGCTGTCCAGCTGAGGCAAAAGTGTTTAACCCAAACATAGGAAAGTTAGACTCCAAGACAGTCAGCTGCCATTTTATTGGCTATCCAGAAAGATCGAAAGGATATCGCTTCTATTGTCCTGACAGACATACGAAGATTGTAGAAACAAGACATGCTGTGTTCTTGGAGGATAACATGATCAGGGGGAGCATGGTAGCACGAGAAATCAGCCTACAGGAGAAGCGGGTACATGTACCCACTCCGATGGTTGAAGAACCATTCTTCACGCTACCTGCTGCTGTTGCACCGATAGTGCAGGACACTGTAGTGCCAACACCTGTTGCAAGTTCTCCCGTGGCGACAATGAATGAACATGAGGAACCTATCATTGAGGAACCTATAGAACCAAATGTTGCACATGAGGAAGAACAACAACAGCCCAATGTGGAACAAGTGCCAGAGGCACCTAGAAGGTCTCAAAGAATAAGAAGATCAGCTATTACTAATGACTATGAAGTTTATGAAATAGAAGAATTTCAGATGGGGATGATCCCACCTCATTTGAAGAAGTCATGAGAAGCGACCACTCATCAAAGTGGCTTACGGCCATGGAAGATGAATTGAAATCAATGAGTACTAATAAAGTTTGGAACTTAGAAAATATTCCTAAAGGAGCCAAAACAGTAGGCTGTAAATGGGTTTACAAAACGAAATATGACTCCCAAGGGAATATAGAAAGATTTAAAGCGCGACTTGTGGCGAAAGGCTTCACGCAAAGAGAAGGGATTGATTACAATGAGACGTTTTCTCCAGTCTCATGTAAAGATTCCTTCAGAATTATAATGGCACTTGTAGCCCACTATGATTTGGAGTTACATCAAATGGATGTAAAGACGGCTTTCCTAAACGGGGATTTGGAAGAAAATGTTTATATGGCACAACCGAAAGGTTTTGTCATAAAAGGAAAGGAAAATATGGGATGCCGCCTGAAGAAATCAATCTACGGATTGAAGCAAGCTTCAAGACAGTGGTATTTGAAGTTTGATAGAACGATAAAAGGTTTTGGGTTTAAAGAAAATGTTGAGGACAATTGCGTTTACGCAAAGTTCAAGAATGGAAAGTACATATTCCTAATTTTGTATGTGGATGATATCTTGCTTGCTAGTAGTGATATCAATCTACTAATGGAAACGAAGAAATTCTTGTCCTCAAACTTTGATATGAAAGATCTCGGTGAGCTCTCGTTCGTTTTGGGAATAGAGATTCACCGAGACAGAAGAAAGGGAGTTTTAGGATTATCGCAAAAGGCATACATAGAAAAGGTCCTGAAGAAATTTAGTATGCATGCGTGCAGTCCTTCACCTGCTCCTATAGTCAAGGGCGATAGATTTGGGGAATATCAATGTCCCAAGAACCAATATGAAATTGACCGAATGAAAGCGGTACCGTATGCTTCAGCTGTTGGAAGTTTACAATATGCTCAAGTGTGTACATGCCCTGACTTAGCTTTTGTTACCGGGTTACTTGGCAGATATCAAAAGAATTCAGGAATTGAACATTGGAAATTAGTGAAGAAAGTCCTGCGTTATTTGCAAGGTACGAAAGGCCTCATGCTTACGTATAGAAGATCTGATTCCCTACAGATAGAGGGGTATTCAGATTCTGATTATGCGGGAGATGAAAGAAAATCCACGTCAGGATATGTATTTACTCTCGCAGGAGGGGCTATATCGTGGAAAAGCTCCAAACAAACCGTAACTACATCCTCGACAATGTATGCCGAGTTTGTAGCATGCTATGAGGCAACGGGGCAGGTGAATTGGCTGAAGAAATTCATACCCGAATTGAAAGTGATTGATGATATAAATGAACCACTGAGATTATATTGTGATAACAATCCAGCGGTACAGTACGCTCACAACAATAGGTCAAGTGGTGCTGCCAAACACATTGACATAAAGTACTATGTTGTGAAAGATAAAGTTCGGGATCATATAATAAATCTTGAGCATTAAGTACAGAGAAAATGCTCGCGGATCCGCTCACAAAGGGCTTGCCACCCAACGTGTTCAGAGAACACGTAGCCGGCATGGGTTTAAGGGAAATCCTATGATTCCCGAACATACGAAGGGCCCAAAGAAAGCTTACATTTCAAAACGGAGAAGTGTATTGTGGCTGTTAGTCTAACGGCACTAATTGCTGTGACGATGGGACAGTTCTATGCACTAATCTGTGATGAAATAGGATGGAAGCAAGAAAAATATGAATTGAAAGTTTTGAGTAAGAATTAAAGAACGAAGAAAGTGATGAGAGATCAAGGGGGAGAATGTTGGATTGATCTCCCACGCCATTAGGCCCAACGGCCTTTGGGCCTTGTTCTCGCGCCCTGATCGGGGGCGTCCAACCCTACATGGTTGATGGGCCCCCGTCGCACAGCGCTATAAAGGAAAGGTGGGGGCCGGAGCTCGCAGTACGAGGTTCACCGCGCCGCCAGTCACCCCGTCGACATCCTAACCCTAACCCGATCTTGAGAAGGGGCGCTGCCAGCGACGGGAAGCACCACCGACGTCGGCAACGCCACCCCGACGCACACGCCGCCGCCAAGGACGCCACTGCACCGACTCTCTCTCCACCGAACGTCGCTGCCGTCGTGCAGATGGCATCCGCGAACGAGGCCGCGGCCGGTGCTTCCACTCCGACTGCTTCGACCACTACGGCCTTCGATGGTCTGCGTTTTCCTACTCCACCTACCCCTTTTCTTCCTTTTATATCTCTGTAGTTCATGCATTAGGTTATATAAATATATACTGTAAATCTTGAACAAGTATTCCTATTACTATGTATTCCGATCTGATGAATATGACTAAAAGAAATCCAACAGTATGTGCCCGAGCTCAAGCTGTGGTTCGGCCTCTCCGGCGATGCCCAGCACTTGGCTGCTGCTGACCTCTCCACCATGGACGCCCACTCCCCGCCACAGCTAGCTGCTGGCCACGGTTGGGAGGAGTTCCAGCTTCAGGAGGAATGGGCAGAACAAGAACTGGAAATAGATCGAGAGGGTGTTCAACTGGTGAACCTGGGCTCAGGCAGGTTTTGCATCGCAAGGTTCTTCAGCAACTGGTTTAGCGATGACAGTGTCCTCTACTTTGTGGTCTTGACCGGTGTGGAGGTGGTCTCGCGTGTCCTCGACAATGGTGAAGTGAAACTTGAAATGATCCCACACAAATCCATGTGTCATCCGCCTGTCGACGGAACTAACATCGAGCAATTGTTCTGAATAACCCAACTTTATCACCATGTGCCGTCTGAATGATTTTGTTGGGATTGAAAAGTGAGGCAACTGAGGATCCTGTACTAGTTTGTAATTTCAAAACTGCACATCAGGTCTATGCGTTGTCATTTCTTAGTAACCGTGTACCTCATATTGTCTACTGCAATGCAATGGTACCTAAATTGAGGCAGTCTGTTTGCTTGCCATGTTAGATTATTATATTCTCCCTTCAGTTTTCAAAAGAAAGACTTGTGGAAGGGATTCCACATTTAGGGCCTGTTTGGATGAAAGGAACTTCAAAGGAAATTTGCAGGAACTGAAAACGGAGGAAAGGAAGTACGCGTGAGCGTTTGGAACGGAGGAATTTGGAAGTTCCTTTCCTTTGGAATACTGTAGCGCTGCTGTGCTTTCGTAGGAAATAAAACATCTGCTCAAAGCTCTGGTTTTTGCTTCCTTCGTGTGTGCCCGAGGCAGCAGTGCCTGCGTTGGAGAGAGAGACGAAACAGTGCAATCCAAACAGCTCAAAGTATTTATTCCTGTGTTTTCGAATCCTGTAGGTTTTCACTTTTCACTCTACCATATTCCTACGTTTTTTTTCTTTCCTCTGTTTTGTATTCCCGTATTCCAAACAGGCAAGGTGTATATTTTCTGCGAGATTCTCTGTCCGATTGGTTTATGTCCCTACAGTGCCTTACCCTTATGCTCCATGACGCCGACGACGAGCAATGAGCTGGCAAGGCGAGGAGGCCAGCCAGGACCTGAACACGATGCAACAGATTAAATGGATGCTGGTAATTACCCATCGGTTCCTCACTCCATCAGTGAGGCGATGTAGTGGGATTGACATTAATCCATGTGTGTTGGGGTAGATTGAAGTGGAACTTAATTAAATTCCATCTCAATCCACACTTACATGTAGATTAAGGTGAATCCGACAACATCCAAACAAGACATGAGATGGACAAACAACTTCTACACTAGATTATTAAACATCTGCAAATTATTCTTGTATGTGATCATGATGAAGCATATAAATATGATTGCTGTAATACTACTGTGTTGATTTTTTTATATAGCAGATCTTAACATGATTACAATATTTTTTACAACTATTTAGGCCAGGGTGTGAATTGCCATCAGGTAGCATATTCACATTCAATCTAGCATCATGTTCAAATTATAGCATCAGGGCAACACGGCAGCGACATATACATATATACACTTTTATTAGACCATATTGCCACTAAATAGAACGTCGTCCTGCTTGCCTTCAGCAGGCGAATCAATCTTAACTGAAGGCGTGATTGCCTTGAGTAGGAGAATCTTCGAGTCCTTGCTTGGCGGTCCGGCAGCGCCCTCGAACACGGGAAAATATAACTCAATCCTACGTGCAACCATGTAAACTTGCATTGTGTACCATCAGATCTAAAATGTGCGGTCTAGAAAGTCCCTTCGTACATTTGCGTTTGCCTCCCTGCACCTGCTCTGTACCTTTTGTTATTACGCCCCTGCACCAGGTAGCTCCATTAGAAATCGATCTCCAAAGTTCACCGCCTCGAGCCGACAATTAGGACCTCTTTGGCAGGGCTCCGGCGGCTCCGGCTCCTGCCCCTGTCGGACGCCCACGGGCCGATAGGTGTCAGGCGGAGCCGGAGCCGGAGCCGCGGAGCCCGAAAAACGAGCTTCTCCGGCTCCGCCCCTGTCTGTGAGAGCGGAAAAGAGGAGAGAGAAAAACAGCTTCAGTGAACAGTAGCCTCCTGTCGGCCCGTGGGCGGCCGACAGGGGCGGGAGGCAGGAGCCGGAGCCCGCAGAAGCCCTGCCAAACAGGTTTAGAAATCAATCTCCAGATTCCAGTGACTGCGACCTCCTCCGCCAGCGATTCAAACCTCCACCGTCCGCCGAGGACACCGGCGGGCCCCTGGTTGCGGCCGCGCGGCTCGCGGTTCCCCTCGCCAGCACACCCATGGAAGCCTCGCTCGGCCCCGGCGAAGCACCCCTGCCTGCGTAGTGCGTACTCGGCGGCCGCGGTTCGCTCTCTCCGGGACGATGAGGGGCAGCCCCATGAAGGGAGAGTTGACGTGGTCCAACTCCACGGCAAGCTGCAGCAAGAGGCCGCCGGAGTGCCCCCTCGGCGACTGCCCCAAATGCAAGCCCCTCTGATACAGATCAGGAGTAAGCAGCCGGAGTGACTAAATGAGGTGTTCGTCGAGTGCTTGCACAACATCAAGGTGAGCATTTTTTTTTCCTTTTGATTTGGCATGGATAAAGAAAAGTAACCATCCGTAGTTTTTGTACGCAGGATGATCCAACAATATGTAGGTTCATTGTGTCTGAGGAGCAGTACGAGAGGTAATAGCGTCAATTGGAAGCACGACAACTTAAGTCGAGGCAGATGGAGGCTACTGCAGTGCTGCTTAAGTGAATGAATATGGTTGGACTGGAAGTGCTGAGATGAAACAAAGCTGAACATAGTGAAGCAACAGGTGGAAAATGTTGTTTCGGAGCCGTGGAATTTGAAGGTGCATGTGGGTGATCTTAGGAAGGAAAAATGCAAGAGTAGGCAATTTGTGGTTGGTTCAACAGTTTTAGTTGCATTGCTTGTTGGTGTAGTGTTAGGTGTGTTTGTGACCAAAACGTGGAATTGATGTAGTATGGCATGTATGAATTTTTCTCTTATGCAATGAATGAAAATGCGGCAGCAATAATGTTTCAGCATACATGTCCATATATGAATTTCTCTCATATGCAAAGAATGTAAATGTGGCAGCAATGTATTCCACATGTACATTTGAGGGAAAAATTCATAGAAAATGACATGATATATCCATTTGAGGGAAAGATCTCTCTAGAGATTTTTTTTATTTTTAACACTTTTTGTAAACTAATTTTAAATCTAACACTGTTTTTTCTCTCTTCAAAACTAACACTTTTGGCCGCGCCTATTTCCTTGGCGCGGCGAAACGTCTGTGCCGCGCCATGCATGGTGGCGCGGCGAGGGGGATGACGTGACGACGACCGGGGCGCTGACCGGTGATATGGCAGGGTCTACCGCGCCACCGATCTTGGCGCGGCACTGACGCGCCATAGCCCACGGCACAGCACTGACGCGCCAAGGCCCACGGCGCGGCAGGACCTGGACGCAGACAGAAGCCGACCAGCCTCAATTGCAATTGAACGGGAGCTGAACAACTACAAGTGCCGCGACACATTGAAACGAATATGAAGCAAATAAATGGAGTTCGTGCTCAAGTTCACACGTTGCCACATAACATTTTCATTGGTTCGACATAACCAACTAAGTCTGCAAGTTTCGGATGACAATATTCGTTCGACATAACCAACTAAGTCCCAGGAGTGTAAGGATCCCTCGGACGCCTCTGTCTCTTCAGATTTGTAGGGAACACATTGAGAGTGTAGCCAACGTCGGTGTGGTCGCGTTGCCGGTGCGTACGGCTCGTACCCTGCAATTATATGATATGCACGATTACTTATAATATTTATGATCGTTAGTTCATGGAGCCTACGTATTTAAAGAAACTACCTTTGTTACTACCTATGAGGCTCCTTGGGTACCAAGCAGGGCACCACCTAGCTGAGACATGCCGATCTCGTCCTGCTTCCAAGGGTCCTACTGGTGGTGCTGTATGCGGAAGCCCGGGGGGTCGTCGTCGTCATCGTCGTCCTCGTTTGCAGGGTCATTCCCAGCGCTATAATGTGGTGGTGTACGCATAGCGGAAGCGGCACCTGTCACCGGCTGAGAAGAGCCGGCTGGTGTCCTCAAAGAGCCAGAAGACGTGCCACCAGACCACGTCGGGTAATCGGGTTCCACCCAAGGAGTGTCCATGCAGCTCAACTTCTAAGCTAGCTTCCTGCAGCTCCGCTTCACATTTTGCATAAATAGACGTTAAAGTTAGTGCATTTCCCAAATGCATATACACTAAAGAAACATTTTCGGAACAAAAAAGTTTATGTTTACCTCCACAAAAGCCTCAAGAATGCCTGGCCCCTGCCCTCTAGACTCGTGAAGCCGAAACGCTGCTTCGTTGGACAGCCTTGACAATTGTGTTGCCTGGGTATAGAAACGCGGTTGGACAGTTTTAGTACGCATACTTAATACCAAATGGATAACAAATTGTACCATTTGAGTATCTTACTATGTATCTTTGAAGCGGGGCTCTCTGTAGTTGTGTGTCGTCCCTAGTGGCAACGTCGTACACATCTTCGATCATATCTTCCTCGTCGTCCTCGTCAATCGCCTCCTCAGTGTACGACGGCTTGATATGTGTCCTCGTAGACATGTGAAGCCACCGTAGGTACTCGTCGAAGGTGTGCTGGTCGTGTAGGGGACCTGCATCGACCAGCTGCCGGTGCCTGGTCTGCCACAACTGGATGTACGCGTTGTGTGTCACGCACCAATCCTTGGTCTTGTACCTCTTCCTACGATCATACCTACAACAAAACGATTGTTAGTTGTACCATACACATCTATAAATTGTAGCTTTGTTATTAATCGATAACACACCCGTGCAATTCTTGGTTGGTGGAGTAAAGCGGTGGTGGGTAGCCTGTCATTCTTCCAAACTGCCTGCAAACCCTGATGGGCAAGTGAATCTCGACCACGTGGAAGAAAATAAGAGGGACTGCGCCAGCTGGAGTAGGTAGGAGCAACCCCCAAGGTAGAAGCAACCCCCAAGGTTCGCATACCCTGAGGTGCGACGTCAGGCAACGCATAGCTGTCGATACATCCATGCCAGGACAGCGCTGCCCCAGCTATACGTCGCTATGTTATCCCACGGCTGGCGTAGTATGTCAAGAAAGTTCTAGCTGATGGTGTTGCCCGAGGTGTCTAGGAATAGGAAAGCACCAAGGAAGTGCCAGAGCCACACTCTAGCGAACCTGTCGATCTGAGCCTCATCAGCCTGTGGGTCCAAGTAATCAAAGCACTCTGTGATCCACGACGATGAAGCACCAAAACTTTTCCTAAAATTCACCAAAGAAAATGAGACCCAATGGCTGCAGGAAAGCAATGCAAGTATTAAATAGGCTTGAATTGCTCACTTATTTTTCTTGGAAACCTCATGAAAGGATCAAGATGCCCAAGAGGGTGGGTGAATTGGGCTAATTCTAAATTTCTTCGTAATAAATAAGTCCTACAGTTAGCCCAATTAACCCCTTGTGCCTAGAAAAGTGTTTCTATTAATCTAACGCACAAAAGGACTTGCAACCTATGTTCCAAACTTACTCTAGCATGGCAATTCTATGAATGTAAAGACAAGTATTGAATTGCTCAAAGTAAATGCTCAAAGTAAATAGAGAGAGAGGAACGCGGCGATGTTTTGCCGAGGTATCAGAGAATCGCCACTCCCCACTAGTCCTCGTTGGAGCACCCGCGCAAGGGTGTAGCTCCCCCTTGATCTGCGCAAGGATCAAGTGCTCTCTACGGGTTGATTCTTCGACACTCCGTCGCGGTGAATCACCCATAACCACTCACAACTTGAGTTGGGTCACCCACAAGCTCCGCCGGGTGATCACCAAGCTCCCAATCACCACCAAGCCGTCTAGGTGATGGCGATCACCAAGAGTAACAAGCACGAACTCTCACTTGACCACGCGAAGCCTAATGAGAACGATGGATGCACACTTTGCTACTCTTGATTCACTAATGAGGCTACTCTCTTGGATTCTCAAATCAAAATCACCTCACTAGGACCTTGCTCTTCTTGGCACTCACAAACGTGTTTCTCAGCTGTTGGAATGAGCAAAAGTACCCCCACACACGAGTGGAGGTTCTATTTATAAGGCAGCTCAAAAAACGAACCGTTATGTGCCTCTGCAGGGTGACCGGACGCTCCGGTCATGTTGACCGGATGCTCCGATCAGTTCAACCCGCACACCAGTGTTTAAGTGTTGACCGGACGCTGGGCAGGGTCCGGTCACCACTGATCGGACGCGTCCAGTCGCATTTTTCCCTTACTGGAACCTTACTGTACTCGACCGGATGCTGAACCCCTAGGGTCCGGTCAGTACTGACCGGACACGTCCGGTCGTAGCATTCCTTCTCTAGAACCTTACTGGAGTCGATCGGACGCTATCTCTCAGCGTCCGGTCACTCGACCACTTAGCGTCCGGTCGCACCAGACGCAATCTCCTCGGTCAAATGAACTGACCGGACCCTACGGCAAGCGTCCGGTCACACCGGAGCCAGCGTCCGGTCAGTATTTGACCCTCCATTCACTTCCAACTTTCGATCATATGTGAATGAAGTTTGCTCCATTGGATCTAAGGGCTATTTTGGAGCTACCTAGTGCTAGACTTAGCAAGTGTGCACCACACCTAACTCACTAGACTCACCTAGGTCAAGCTACCCATCCATACCCCCCTTAATAGTACGGCCAAAGGAAAAACAAAGTCCTAAACTACTCTAAGTGTCTCTCCAACTCCAATCGACACTTAGAACTAGTCATCCTTAACCTTGTCGTCCATCCTTTGAAAACCGAAATGATTTCCATCGTAGGGGCATGACATCCATGATTGCCCAGTCGATCTCCATTACCATGACCTAACTTAATTGCCTCTGCAAAACACACGTTAGTCATAGTAATCTTGTATTGTCATTAATCACCGAAACCCAACTAGGGGCCTAGATGCTTTCAATCTCCCCCTTTTGGTGATTGATGACAATACCACCTCGAGTATGTAAAAGAGTTGAGGTTTTTAACATGCTTGGATCATATAAGCTTTTGTCAATAAGAACAAAAGAGTTAGACAAGCTTATATGACCCAAGCTAACACAATGTACTCAAAAGATATGAATTAAGCATGAGTACAAGTAACAAGGCTCATTTGCATCGAAGTATAAACGCGGAAGCAAAGCAAATGAGCATGGCACAAGTGATATGACATATAAAGAATTTAAAGTAGAGAGCATACATGTCATATATCACAATCACGTAGATATCACTATCACATAGATATAGTTTAATGCATGAAGGTAAACACACGAATGCATAATAGTAATAGTGTATCACACAAATAAAACTCCAAATGTAATAGATATAAGCTAATAAATAACTAAGCTCCCCCTAAATGTCACTCCCCCTGAGTCTACATACTCAAACCCTCTCCCCCTTTGGCGTCAAACACCAAAACCTAAGGGTCGGTCGGCGAGGCTGCAGCGGACGAGTCGGGCACTGAAGTACGAGGAGCAAGCGTGAACTGGGTGCCATCATCATCTGACCCTAAGCTCTATACTGACTGACCCTCTGTGGTTGGAAGTGTCGCTAAAGCGGTCTAGGTCTGAGCTGGGGCAGGTGCTGCCTATGATGCTACTGGTACATCTGTAGTAGGATCTGATGAAGCAACAGACGAAGGGAGCCTCTATGTAGTCACGGCGACTAGAGCTGTAGTAGAAGGACCTGGGGCATACATATGTGGCGGTGTAGGCATCCCTGTCAACTCGCTAAAAGATGCTCAAAGACTCCTATAGACTGACGTGTCAGGCACAAATAGCGAGGATGACTGATCCGGTGTGAAGCCCATCTGTAGTGGCGTGAACTACGGGGCTACCACTGGTGAGGCTAACCACTGGGACACCTGTACAGTAGGTGAAGCAAACTGAGCTGGAGGTTGTCCCTGACTCTGAAGCCCACTAGGTTGTACTGCTGGAGTCGTCATAGTGGTGGCAGGCTGACCAATCTGGAGCGAAGACTGTGGCTGTGGGGCCCCAATGGCTGTCACTACATGCTGCATGAATCCCAAAAGCTGCTGCTGCATGAGTAACTGTTGTTGATGCATCTGCTGCTGCTGCTGCTGGAGGACCTGCTGCTATCGCTGGAACTCGTCCTGACGAGCCTAAAACTGTGCAAAGTTGGCAACGGTCTCTTGAGCCTGTCTAGCCTGATCCTGCTGCATCCGCTCAAGGATAGCAATGAGAGCGGGGTCCGTCTGCGAGGCAGGTGGAGCTGAGCTGGAACTGCCAGCCTCTACATCATGTCTACGTGGAGGCATCTGAGGAATAGGCTGGTAGTCATCGTTTGAGCTATCACTAGGCTCACTCACCTCCTGCTAAGCCTCAAGCTGCTCCTCCTCAGTAGCTATTATGCCTCTAATAATCTCATCCTACTGAGCTACAGACTCTGGTATATCTAGACGACAGCGAGGCTGACTGGGTGCTTGTGGTGTGCTATGCCTAATCCTCTGTGCCATGTTATAAGCTAGGAACTCAGTGGTGGCACCTCTATACTCTGCAACCATCTCAGGTGACCTAACTATCATAGCCTTGAGGATAATGAAAGTGATCCAATGAGCATAGGGCAGCTGCCTGCAACCCTTGAATCCCTCAGCTATCGTGTCCTCCATCTCAGACAGAAGAAGATCCCAAACATCAAACACTATCTACTACATCAGGGCGTTGAGGACCATAGCTGGATACGTGTCAGGCCCTCCCTGTATCCCATCCTGGGAAGTAGTGTCCTCCTCATAATAGCCTCTAGAACACGAGTAGTCAGAGTAAGATCACTAGGGTTCCAGCTCGACCCCTCACCAAAAGGCTCCTTGAAGCAGTGACGAACCAAGTCTGTAGGGGGCACAAGACCACTGTGAGGGCGCCTGGGAGGCTCTGTCTGTCCATAACAAACCTCATGTAACCTGATGGGCTGCTCCTGTAGCCTCAGTATCTCCCTGACCCTCTGACTCGTCAGCCTGTAGTCTCTACCTCTGAATGCAAAGTGAATATAGTTATGGTGTGGGTCAATAAAAAGTGAAGCATAGAACTGCCGAACCCAAGATGGTACATATAATCCTGTCCGGCCAATCAGATCTGTCAGCCCTAGCAAATATGATAAGTATGGACGGATATGCTCTCCGGCTGCTGCCACAATAGACTCTATGCTGCATACTCGCTGAGATCTGAACACTGCCCCACTGTTGAGATAGGCATTGTAGAAATCCTCCTGGAGCGGTGTATAGAAACCCTCTGATGCTCTCTCATCCCTCCTAGGTGGAAACCACACCTCAAATTCGACGAATCAAAGCTGCTGAACCTGCTTGGCCGTGGCGGCTCTCAAGTCAAGATGGATCACTAGAGGCGGACCCTATGGTCTAGGCGGTGGATGCGATCCCCTCTGTTGTGTCTCCTGCCTCAGTGTGACTGCAGCATGGGTACGACTAGAGCGGCAAAGCTATGGCTATGGTGCCTGCTCTGTCTCCTCGGCCTCCTCAGCCTGCTCGGCCTCCTAGGTCTCCTGTGCTGGCTGGGGCTGCTGCTGCTATGACTCCCCATATGACTGACTTTCATCAATGGCATGACGTCGTCCTGCAACCGTGACAGTCCTAGGTGGACCACCATGAAGGCGCTCAACACGCTCAATTCTAGCCCTTGCTTCCAGTGAAAGCGGCTGATCTGCAATAACAACTCCACTGCGAGCACCTCCTCTCTCAGCACACTCTGTGGCATCAGCTACAGCTGCTGCTCTAGCTGTCTTAGCATCTGGGTACTTCCTCTTTTTGGTCGCTATCTTCTTGGCTTTTGCATCTACAGACAGGCGAGGTGGGGGCCTCTGATCATCATCTCCTGGACCACCACCGACGTTCTTTGTGCGAGCCATCAGATCTGACAAGAGAAACTGCTACTGACAAAGAACAACTGACAATCTGACACTCCCGAGGCTTGGCCTTGATCCATACTCGTAAGCTTGGCCCCGAGTTAACTGACAACTGCACCTGACACCTCAACAGCACCGACTCGCTGCACGATGGAATAGATAGATATACAAATAAATACAATATGTCTAATAGATGTGAAACCCTAGGAAGCAAGCAATTTAGGTACGAATTGAAGCGATTGGCTTGCTACCTGACGACCGGCGATCCGAGAAGAGAATAGACATCACACGGGGAACCACCGAATCGGCGCGACGAAGTTAGGGTTTGCGGGTTGCAATGCTATGAATCGGCCGTGGAGCTGCTGTGGCGAGAGTGGGCTAGGGCAATAATGCGCGGCGTGAGTGCTTGGAGCAGAAGCAAATCCTAGGGCACGGTGGCGGCACTTGAGCACTGGATGACGTCGGTGCTAGGACAAGCGGCGGTGGTGCTGGGTTGTGGCGCAAGCAGGGGGCTGCGATGGCACTGTGGTGTGGGGAGGCGCTGCTGGCGTGGAGACTGCGGTGGTGTGCGAGCGTGACTGCGGCGGCGTGGGAAGCCGCGGCGGGGCAGAGCAGGCGCAGCGGCGTGTGGTGGCGCGTGGACTCGGCGACGAGGGCGTATGCACGGTGTGGTGGCTAGGGTTAGGTGCTCGGCGGCGGCGGAATAGATCAGCGCAAGTACGGTGTTGCGCAAATATATGGGTCCCCCAACGCGGCGAAATAGGAAACGGATTAAGAGATTGAGATCCGCACGATTCCTATTGACCGGACGCTCCGGTGGCAGCGACCGGACGCTGCCACCCAGCGTCCGGTCGATTCCAGAGAGGTCCAAATCCTCTGGAATCATGACCGGACGCGTCCGGTGGTCCATGACCGGACGCAGGCAAAGTCCGGTCAGTATTTCCTTGATGCCTTCTGCTCGACCGGGTGCTGAACTCCTTCTGACCGGACGCTGAAGCGCAGAGTCCGGTCACTCCTTCAGCTTCTGTTCACCTCCTGTGAACTGACCGGACACTGGACATCAGAGTCCGGTGCAGCGTCCGGTCACTCTTTTCCAGCAAATCTTCAACATTCCTTCGCGCTGCATGTTCCCAATCAAGTCCCAACACAAATAAGCTCCAAATAAACACCAATTGGGACTAATGTGAGTGACCTCTCTCAAACCCTCAAATTTTTCAAAATATTTTGCCTTAGGCTATAATTCTTTTTAAGAAAATAGGCAATAAGAGGGCAAATGAAGACAAACGACAAAACAACATTCATGCATATGCAATACTTGTAAGTAAGTCTAGTTGCTTGTCAAGTTTGATCCAAGGTTAAGCTTCTTCACACGCTTTTCGGCGGTTATCTTAACCATGTTAGACAAGCCCCATATGCATTACCAAAATTTAAACATGTTGTATGTTACAATGAATGCAAGGGACAACACAAGCTCATCTTTTAGTGAAGTTACTAAAATCAAGTACATTGAGCTCATTCCGCAATCTACAAAATGTAGTCTCATCTAACGGTTTAGTGAAGATATCCGGTAATTGATCCTCGGTCCTTACACCTTCTAGTGATATATCATTTTTAGCAACATGATCTCTTAGAAAGTGATGGCGGATATCTATGTGCTTGGTGCGAGAGTGTGGAACCTGATTATTTGCAAGTTTTACCGCACTTTCATTATCGCACAAAAGAGGTACCTTTATTTTCTAGAACTACTCCATAGTCTAGCAAAGTTTGTTTCATGTATAATATTTGTGCACAACAAGCACCCACAGCAATGTATTCCGCTTCGGTGGTGGACAAAGCCACACTATTTTGCTTCTTGGAGGACCAAGACACAAGTGATCTACCAAGCAAATGGCACCCTCCGGATGTGCTTTTTCTATCAACTTTGCATCCGGCATAATCCGAATCGAAATAGCCAACTAATTCAAATATAGCTCCTTTGGGATACCAAAGGCCAATGCTTGGTGTGTGCTTAAGATACCTAAGGATTCTTTTTCCGGCAATTAAATGCATTTCCTTAGGATTAGCTTGAAATCTAGCACACATACACACACTAAACATGATGTCGGGCCTAGATGCGGTTAAATACAACAAGCTACCAATCATAGAACGGTAGAGAGTTTGATCAACCGGGTTACCTCCCTCATCTAGGTCGAGATGTCCATTAGTAGGCATTGGTGTCTTGATTAGCTTACATTCATCCATCTTGAATCTCTTGAGAAGATCTCTTGTATATTTCCCTTGAGAGATGAAGATGCCTTCTTTCATTTGCTTGACTTGAAAACCAAGAAAGAATGTAAGCTCTCCAATCATTGACATCTCGAACTCCTTCGACATTAATTCACCAAACTCTTTGCAAGATTCTTCATTTGATGATCCAAAGATGATATCATCAACATATACTTGACAAATGAAGATATGCCCATCAAGTTTCTTGGTGAATAGTGTAGTATCAACCTTCCCAATGGTGAAGCCCTTCTCAATGAGGAAGTCCCGAAAGCATTCATATCAAGCTCTTGGGGCTTGCTTAAGCCCATATAGTGCCTTGGACAACCTATAAACATGATTAGGATATCTAGGGTCTTCAAACCCAGGAGGTTGATCAACATAGACTAGTTCATTAATAAAGCCATTTAAAAATGCACTTTTCACATCCATTTGATAGAGTTTCATTTCATGATGTGATGCATATGCAAGGAGGATACGGATGGCTTCTAGTCTTGTAACCGGTGCAAAGGTCTCTCCAAAATCCAAACCTTCAACTTGAGAGAACCCTTTTGCAACTAGTCTTGCCTTGTTCCTCACAACAACACCTTGATCATCTTGCTTGTTGCGGAACACCCACTTTGTTCCAATGACTCTTGCACCTTTTGGTCGCTCTTCAAGAGTCCAAACTTCATTGCGAGTGAAGTTATTCAACTCTTCATGCATGGCATTGATCCAATCCAGATCTTTAAGAGCTTCTTCTACCTTGGAAGGCTCATAACAAGAGACAAAAGAGTGATGAGTAATAAATGAAGCAAGTTTTTGAGATCGAGTCATTACACCCTTTGATGGACTCCCTATGATGAGATCTTGTGGATGATCTTGTAGTAGCGGTGTATTTCTTCTATTGACCACTTGAGGGGGAGGTTGTGGAGCATCAACATCTTGTGCTTGTACCACTATTTGCTTATGGGAGACATGAGTATCTTCATTTTCTACTCTCCCATCTTTTTCACCATCTTGTGGCACATTTGATGAAGAAGGTTGATCAATCACTTGTACATCATCTTCATCATCTTTTGGCTTGATGTCTCCAACCGGAATGTTCTTCATGGCCTCCCTCAATGGTTCATCACCTACATCATCAAGATTCTCATGTGCTCCTTGGGAGCCGTTAGATTCATCAAATTCCACATCATATGTTTCTTCAACCAAGCCGGTGGCATGATTAAATACTCTATATGCTTTGGACTTTGATGAGTAACCAACAAGAAAACCAATATCACAATGTCTTTGAAACTTCCCTAGGTGTTGCCGCTTTTTATAGATGTAGCATTTGCAACCAAACACCCTAAAGAAGGAGACGTCTGGCTTCTTCCCATTGAGCAACTCATAAGGTGTCTTGCTAAGGAACTTTTGAAGGAATAGGCGGTTGGATGCATAGCATGCGGTGTTGATTGCTTCCGCCCATAGAGCTTCGAGGGTGTTGTACTCATCTAGCATTGTTCTTGCAAGAGTGATCAATGTCTGGTTCTTCCTCTCAACTACACCATTTTGTTGAGGAGTATATGTTGCGGAGACCTCATGTTTGATTCCAACTTCATCACAATAGGCTTCAATGTTTGTGTTGTCAAACTCTTTGCCATTATCACTTCTAATCTTCTTGAGCTTCACTTCAAATTCATTTTGTGCTCTCTTGGCAAACTTCTTGAAGCAAGATGCAACTTCGGATTTGTCATGAAGGAAGAATACCCATGTATACCTTGAATAGTCATCAATAATCACAAGACAATAAAGATTTCCTCCCAAACTCTTGTATGTTGTTGGTCCAAATAAATCCATGTGTAGAAGTTCTAGCACTCTTGTGGTTGACATGAAAGCTTTTGTTGGATGGGTATTAGCAACTTGATTGCCGGCTTGACATGCACTACATAGCTTGTCCTTCTCAAACTTCACATCCTTCAACCCTCTCACCAAATCATTCTTCATAAGCTTCTTGAGTGAGCTCATCCCAACATGAGCAAGTCTTCTATGCCATAACCACCCAAGTGTTGTTTTGGTGAATAGGTAAGTCTTCAAGTTTGCATCTTCGGAGGTGAAATCCACTAGATATAGATTGTTGTATCTAAATCCTTTGAATATTACTTGATCATCATCCTTCTTGGATACAACAACCTCCTTCTCGGTGAACAAGCATTGGAAGCCAAGATCACACAATTGTCCAACGGATAGCAAGTTGAAGCTTAATGAAGCAACATATAGCACATTGGAGATGGAATGATCATTTGAAATTGCCACTTTGCCCAATCCTTTAACATTGCCCTTTGAGTTATCTCCAAATGTTATTCTCTCTTGTCCATCTACTTCTTCATCTAGTGAGGTGAACATACGAGGATCACCGGTCATATGTTGTGTGCAACCACTATCAATAATCCAATGACTTCCACCGGTCTTGTAGTTCACCTACACACAAGAGATTCAAGCTTTAGGAACCCAAACTTGTTGAGGGCCCTTCACCTTCTCAACAAGTGACTTAGCAACCCAAATTTTCTTAGGCCTATTCTTATTGGGAGGTCCTAAGAACATCACTTTCATCTTCCCACTAGAGTCCTTTCTAAGCATGTAATGAGCATTGAAGGCAGAGGGTCTAGCATCCTTGGGCAAGGGTTGTGGTGTTGGAGTTTGGCACTCATGAGCAAAGTGGCCTTCTTGTCCACACTCAAAACATCTCTTTGGCTTTGGCTTTGGTTTTGATTGTTGTTGTTGAACTTGAGCCTTCTTCTTCTCTACGTTTGCCTCATATCCAATGCCACTCCTATCCATCTTCATGATGGTGTTCATGAGTAGCTCACTTTAGAGATGCTTGCCTCTTGCAAACTTGCCCAATCCAACCTTGAGATGCTCTTTCTCCAACTTGAGCTTCTTGTTCTCTTCCTTGAGTGCATCACTACTTTTATCTTCCTTGAGTGCAACATTGTTTCTCTCTTCTTTGAGTTTCTTGTTTTCTTCTTTTAGCTTCTTATTTTCAAGAATCAAGTCACCATCATGATCAAGAGTTTCTAGCACAATGGTGTTGTGAATTTTGAAATCTTCAAACTCTTTCTTGAGCTTTTCATTGTCATGCTTGAGCTTGACATACTCATCATAGTCATTGCACTCAACCACTTGCTTGCCTTTGCCACTAGATCCTTGGTCAATACTCTCATCAATTAAGTCATCACATGATGTAGCTATATAAATCTTAACAACATGGTTAGTAGCATCATGTGGCTCATTTGGTAAAAATTCTTGAGCAATAACAAGAGTATCATGATTGATCTTAAGAGTAGTATATTCATCTTTTAGCTTGTTGTGGCTAGTGATGAGCTCATTGTATGTCCTCTCAAGTTTATCATGCTTATCTTTAATCTCTTTCTTAGAAGATTTTAGCTCCTTGAGTTTAGAAGACATAGTATCATTTGTTTCTTTAAGCTCAACATTAGCCTTTTCAAATGTATCACATTTTGCTAAGAGTGAATCATTTTTAGCATCTAGCTTTTCATTTTTAGCTCTACTCTTTCTAATGATCTTAGTGTATTGTCTTAGTATTTTGACAAGATCATCATATGAAGGTGAATCATCATCATCATCGCTATCGCTATCATCATCACTAGCTTGCTCATCATCACTACTATCATCATTATTAGTTACCTTGCATTCACCCTTGGCCATAAGGCATAGGTGTGTAGAGGATGATGATGGCGGTGAAGATGAAAGATCAATAGCAATGGCGGCCACCTTCTCATTGTCACTTTCATCATCGGATGATCCACTAGATGAATCAATGTCCGTGAGCCAATCACCGACAATGTAGGCCTTTTCACTCTTCCTCTTCTTGTGGAAGTCCCTCTTCTTGCCATCTCTCTTCTTGTATGGCTTGTTCTTCTTCTTTTCATCTTCATCTTCATTGCTTGAGTCATCTTTCTTGCCCTTGTTCTTGTTCTTGAACTTGTCTTTCTTGGGCTTAGTGAATTGGTGTGCTAGATGACCAAGTTCACCACAATTGAAGCAATCCATCTTAGAGATTGGCTTCCTTCTTGAGCTAATGAAGAACTTCTTCTTCTTGCCATCGAACTTGATGCCACTCTTGTTGAGCTTCTTTAGCATCTTGGCGGTCTTCTTCACCATGAGAGCAAGACTTTCATCATCATCTTCTTCATCACTTGAGCTCTCATACTCAAGTCTTGCCTTGCCCTTCTCTTGGCTAGCTTTGAATGCTAAGTCTTTCTCTTTCTTCTTGGTAGAGGATGAGCCATCTTGTGGCGTGATGTGCATATACATCTCATGAGCATTGATCTTCCCCAAGATTTGTGTTGGTGTAGCAATGGAAAGATCACCTTGATGTAGCACGGTCACAATATGCCCATATTTGTCAATGGGGAGGACACTCAAGATCTTTCTCACAACATCGGATGGTGACATTTGAGTGAGTCCAAGCCCATTGACTTCCTCTACAAGAACATTTAAACGAGAATACATTTCATTAGCACATTCTTTAGGAAGCATTTCAAAAGAGTTAAGCTTCTTCATGACAAGGTGATAGCGTTCCTCACGCTCACTCTTTGTTCCCTCATGGAGTGCACAAACGTCCGACCATAGTGCATGGGCGTCTTTGTGGTTCCTTACGCGGTTGAACACATCTTTGCAAAGGCCTCTAAAGATGGTGTTTCGAGCCTTTGCATTCCACTTTTCATAATTAACCTCATCGCCTTGTAAGTGTGTAGCATCCCGAGGTTTTGGGAAACCTTGTGAGGTGGCTCTAAGTATACCAACATCTAGAGATTCTAAGTACGCCTCCATGCGAATTTTCCAATATGGAAAGTCATCTCCCTCAAAGATAGGAGGAGGTTATCCCCATGAGATATCTTGCTCTAAGCGGTTAAGCTTAAAAATGTGAGCACGAGGCTCCGATACCAATTGAAAGGATCAAGATGCCCAAGAGGGGGGTGAATTAGGCTAATTCTAAATTTCTTCATAATAAATAAGTCCTACGGTTAGCCCAATTAACCCCTTGTGCCTAGAAAAGTGTTTCTATTAATCTAACGCACAAAAGGACTTGCAACCTATGTTCCAACCTTACTGTACTCGACCGGACGCTGAACCCCTAGGGTCCGGTCAGTACTGACCGGACGCGTCCGGTCGTAGAATTCCTTCTCTGGAACCTTACTGGAGTCGACCGGACGCTGTCTCTCAGCGTCTGGTCACTCGACCACTCAGCGTCCGGTAGCGCCAGACACAATCTCCTCGGTCAAATGAACTGACCGGACCCTGCGGCCAGCGTCCAGTCAGTATTTGACCCTCCATTCACTTCCAACTTTCGATCATATGTGAATGAAGTTTGCTCCATTGGATCTAAGGGCTATTTTGGAGCTACCTAGTGCTAGACTTAGCAAGTGTGCACCACACCTAACTCACTAGACTCAACTAGGTCAAGCTACCCGTCCATACCCCCCTTAATAGTACGGCCAAAGGAAAAACAAAGTCCTAAACTACTTTAAGTGTCTCTCCAACTCCAATCGACACTTAGAACTAGTCATCCTTAACCTTGTCGTCCATCCTTTGAAAACCGAAACGATTTCCATCGTAGGGGCATGACATCCATGATTGCCCAGTCGATCTCCATTACCATGACCTAACTTAATTGCCTCTGCAAAACACACGTTAGTCATAGTAATCTTGTATTGTCATTAATCACCGAAACCCAACTAGGGGCCTAGATGCTTTCACCTCGTCGTCCGGTGGAAGAAAGCCAGTGAACTGAGTCACTAGAAGTCCCACCAACCGAAGGCCAAAGATATCCTTCACGTCCTGCATGGTAAGGTCATCTCGTCGCAAGGTAGGTGGAATGTGTGGGTCTCAGGCCTCCACCTGTTATAAGAATAGAACGACTGTTAGTTACCTTAAATTTGTTATAAGAATATTCACGTACAATGAAGACACTCGCACCTGTCTACAGCTGCAGTAAGTAGTGCTGGGTCAAGGGGCGAAAGACCATAGTTGACAACACGGACAAGCTCAAGGAAGCCGGCACGCCGTATGTACGGCGTGTACCGCTCGTCCCACTGGTGCGCCCTGGTGTGCGTGCGGGGCCTCAAAGGAGGCAAGGGCACCTTTGCGTCGGTGTCAGTCAAGAAGTGTGCTCGGTCCGGATCGTCGTACTCCACCTCAAGAAGGGGGTACAACTGGTGCTGTGTGGGAGGGGTCATCCTGTTATAAATTGATAAACAAAGGGTTAGAGTATTCAAATTAATAATATTCAAATTAACATTAAGTAGCATTGCAAAATTTGAACTACTTGTTATGCAATAGGAACACAATATGAAAGCACATGTATATATTCAAAGTAATATTAACAGACATATTAAACAACTTCAATAGAAAAATAAGCAACTTCTATGTATAGCTGTTCAGACACAAGACAACTAGAAGATGGCATAACTACATTCGCTATATAGCTTTCATTTCTTTTTCATTGCACTGTTGATTTACAGTATATTATTTACACAATCTATAATTGGAGAGATGCCATAACTGCATTTGATATATAGCTTTCCTTTCTTTCCTCTCATGATAGCCCGTTTCCATCCACCAGAATCGATGGCCTTTTCCCACTCGCTCCCCACATTTAAGCATTTACGCACAACTTGAAAAGACAAATTAAAGCCACGGCTTCGCGCTAGCGAGTACGCTAAAAGCTTCTTTGCCAACTTTAGAATGAAAACGAATACGGATAATACGGGAAGCTATCCACAGCACCGCGCTAATGAGTATGCTACGGATGAATATATCTATGGGCGGATGAACGTATCTATGGACAATTTAGGAAAACAAAACCATGGTTTCGTGCCGCTGAGTATGCTAAAAGCTTCTTTGCTAACTTTAAAATAAAAATAGATACAGATAATATAGAAAGATAAGCATAGTCCCACGATAATAATATATATACTAGAAGCTTCTTTGTCAACTCTAAAACGAAAGGTGATGAATATATTTTACAAAAGAAATTTAACGAAACATACACGCAGAATTCATTGCACACGAGACTGTTGATATCCCTAACAAATACCTATATGAATTTTACAAAAGTTAGATGAATTTTGCAAATACCTATGTGTGTGGCCGGAGGGCGCGGCGGGCGGCCGAAGGGGGTGGCGCGCCGGCGTGCGGGCGCGGCGGGCGCAGCTGGCGCGCCGGCGTTCGTGGCGCGGCCGACGCGGCCGGTGACAGGCGCGGCGGCGGGCAGGCCCGGCGGGCGCAGCCGGGTGGGCGGTTGTAGGGCGTCGCGCGGCGGGACTGGGCCACGGGCCTTTAGCCGGCTCTATCGCGCCACCTATTAAGGCGTGTCAGTGCCGCGCGCAAGATCAGTGGCACGGCAGACCCAGCCACGTCACCGGTCAGCAACCCAGTCGTCGCCACGTCATCCCTCCCACCGCGCCACCATGCATGGCGCGGCACAGGCGTTTCGCCGCGCCATGGCAATAGACGCGGCCAAAAGTGCTAATTTTGGAGAGAAAAAAATAAAACAGTATTAGAATTAAAATTAGTTTACAAAAAGTGTTAAAAATTAAAAAAAAAACTCTAGAAAGTCACAGAATGATGACATGATATATCCATACGAGGTAAAGACCTCTCTAGAAAATCACAGAATGATGACATGATATATCCAACAGTGCTTGCGTTTTAATTTACTCAATTTATTTGCATTTAGCTCAGTATTTTGTAGAGCATTTTTACCTATTGAGAGAGAGAAATATAAAACTGGTGCCACTGCCATTCAGCTCAGTATTTTGTAGAGCAGTTCTAAGCTATACTGCTATGAGCCTCCACTTGCACACAACACCATAACATCGCTAACAGAAAATTCATCTAATGAGATGATGGCCTGGAGGCAGATGAACCAAGAAAAATGCCTCTAAGTCTCTAGGACACGTGCTTGTGCTTGCAGTACAGCACCAGGAAGCCGCTCATCTGTCCTGAACATCAGCCTATCAAGTCTGTTCATCCGAGCTGCAGAATAGTTCTTGAAGTGTGAACTTGAAGCTGCAGAATAGTTCTTGAAGTCTGTCATTCGCATTTTTCCTTCGTCAATCGCACATAAATGCTCCAGCTTCCTAATGCCAATTCGCTTCATTCCTAGGAATGTGTTGCCTGGTAAATGGAACTCTTCATCCCAGATAGTAGCAGTCTGATTCAACATCTGTGAAAGTCATCCCAATGTTTGGTTTCAAGTTGTCATCACAATCTGGAGTATAAGATGAACCCTACAACATACATGATAGATGTCAAATAACACGCCTCTTCTAAAAAGTTATAGAAAGTACATAGTTGAATGACACACACAGAACGGGATGCTGAAGGACTTCTGTGGTGTGGTACATTCATGAGCTGGAATAATAGGAGCAATTGACTCAACATGAGAGTGTACATCATTAAAATCCAATCGCCTTGTCATGCTCACTTCATCCTCAAAGATCATTGTAGCTGCAAGATTACAGAAACAAGGGGGAGAAATTATGAAATAAATAAGGTGGACACAACAGGGTTGCAGATAGTTAATCGTTGACGAATAGGTTGCAAAAACAAAACAGAACTACTGAGTAATGCTTTTTTTTAAACAAACTACTGAGTAATGCTTGGCTTAGAATTAGAAACACACACTGCCTACCTCTATTTATTAACAAACAAAAGATGACTTCTTTTGCTTTTTGCCAGACTAGATGTTTCCCTCTTGCACAGAATAGCTAACTAACAGATTTATACATTTGCTAGCATGCATGCTGCTAGCATATATGAGAACTCACTTGAATCAGGAAAACACATAATGAGGGAAATATGTTTTATTCTTCACCAACAGCTGCATATAATGGAAATAAAACAAAAACAATCAAGATAGAACTGGGCCATAATAATTAACAAAGCACTCATTTTGAATTTGTAATACCACCCAAACTAGTTTCTAGTTGATTGTGAAGTTGTGTGCTACATGAAACTAATGCCCCCACAAAAACGATATTTAATATCTTATTTGCCATAACCATGCAGGTGTTCATGTGTTCATCCCAATACCACTGTTAAGTGTTAACACATCCACACTGAAATACTTAATACACACACAGAGAGTACAATAACTTTACCAATTGAACAAGAACACTGTTAGGCCACTCTTATATTTTTTCAGAAAAAAAGTGCTAAGTTTCTGAGTTCCCACTATTTTAATCATAACTCTCAATTCGCTTAACCAAACGGGGCGAATAAATACATCTTGGAAATCTACAGAAAATTCCCTACAACTGTGTTTCAACGCACTAGGCAAATTCCGCAGCAATATTACCCAGAAAATCATGGAATAAATCAGTCTAATTCTCGCGTACTGTAAAGTCATCTACTGATCACCGATTAAGTTCCCCCAGACTTGCTGCATCCGTTGTGTCCAAGTCCAAATACTCCGTAGAAACATCTCCGGCGAGAGTACGTCCACTCCCCTGCACAGCCCCAAGGAAGAAGAGCAGAATCCCTAGGTCTTCTAAATTTGGCGGGAAATGCGAGATCAATGGAGGGGTGTCGAGCAGAGGAGGAACTGAGGTACCTGCAGTACCAGCGAAGGAAGCTTGGGTTGGAAGGTAGCTTTCTCAGATAAGAAATCGATTCCAATGAAGGTGGCAGCACAATTTCTGTCTAGTTCAGGGTTCCTATAGTAAAAGGTACTAAGGCAGTGCAGGGAGGTGTCGAGGAGTCGGAATCGCGCCAAGCATTGTTGTTCGAGTCAGTGTCAGAGTACGTGTCTCCGATGACTCGGGTGGACTCAAGAACACAAGAATCACAGAGGGGGCGCAACAGTTTATCCTGATTCGGGCCGATCGGTGCCCTACGTCCAGCAGCTAATAATTCTTATACTCAAGAGCACCCAAAATTTAGGGGTTACAACAGAGTATAGAGAGAGATTTGGTAGGGGGTTAGCTCGGTGCTAATCCTAAGGTCGCCTCGCCGTCGGTGGAGCCTTCTCCTCGTCGGAGAGGAGGAAGACGACGGGTGCGGTGGAGGAGCTCTCGGTGCCCCTCTTTGAGTTGCTCTGCTCTCGGTGTTGAGCAGGAGCGAATGGAAAGAGGAATTGAATGATCTGTCTGGGATCGTCCTCCCCCTCTAAGGTCCGACCTTATCCCTTATATACTGAGATATGTCGAGTACATGATGGTTTGGGGGGATGTGTCTACGGTCTACATGCGCCGTAGTCTAGGAGGGTCTTGCAGCGACGCTTTGTTGACCGTGGCGGTGTCGTGGAGCCGAAGAAGCCTTGGGCGTCGTCCGACTGCTCTGCTCTAACACTTTGCGTGTCAGGCTGTGTCGGCTTGGACCGGCCTCCCCCAGGTGGACCTTCTGCAGTTTTCTTGGTGGCGAAGGAGGTCGGCTCCAGGGGCTGACGTGCGGGCCAGGGAGTCGCCCAACCCCTAGAGGGCGAGGAAACTTGTCTTCTTGTATCACGCCCCGTGCGTGACCTTGTGGCGGGAGTGGCCGGTAGGGCCGTGCCCGAAGTGCAGCGTCTGGGAGCCCCGGGCCACGATGGCTCGAGGCTTGTCTTCTTGCACAAGGTCCTTCGCTCGCGTCGTAAACCGAGCAGAAGCCAAGGGCCGAGCTCAGGCGTATCGTCGATCGGGGGCTTGAGGCTCGGACGAGCCCCTGAGCCCTGAGCAGGGACTGCGGTGTGCTCAGGCTCAGTCAGGTTTCTTCATGGAAGGGTACGCGCGAGCGTACCCATTGGGTATAGCCCCTGTGCGATCCTGGAGGGGTCGGTCGGGGTCTCTTCGGTCGGAAACCAATAATCCTGAGGCTTAACATACCCATATGTTAGGATCTCGTCAGGAGCCCCTAAGCCCTTCGCGGCCTCACTTGGTCTGGTTCGTGATGGCGATGAAGGGCTGAATTCGATCTTCTGGTGACCGGGTTAGCCATGGCGGGGATGGCTTCCACTGACGAGAGTGCGATGCCTTGCGTGGAGCCCTTACCCTAGTGTGACGGGGCGTTCGGCTATCGAGGCCGAGCGGTAGAGGTGCTGGCCCCTTCTGGTACTATGTCGCGTTGGTCTATGGCCAGAGCGAGGGTTTGGTGAACTCGTCTAGGAGTTACCAACTCTAGGCCCGGGGCACCCTTCCTTTTGGTCAGAGCCTGTCGTGGGTCGGGTGATCGAGAGCGTCTGGGCTCTAGCTCGGGGCCACCTAATCACACGGCGTGCCACGCCCTTCTGGGGGCTTCGGTAGCAGGCCCTGGTCCTCTCGGGCTGGCCTTTTTGGGCCAACCTTCTACGGCCATAGGTCGGGGCATGGGGAGCGCGCCGAGCTCGGGCGGGGGACCCTCGTTGGGTCCACTACTCAGCGGCTCCGGACCCAACTTCGGAGAGTTGGTTGGTTTTGGGGGTGCGTCGCCCGAGCGCCCGTCAATCGAGGGGTCAAGTCACTCCATCTGGGGAGTCGGTGCAGCCCCTGAGGCCACCGTGGGGCCTCCTTGTCAGCGGGTGTGGTGGCATCTGGGCACGTCCCTTCCACTAACACTTTGAGCAGGTAGTTTGATGGCGCCTAGGCCGCCGTGCCTGGCCGAGGAGTTATGGCGTGCACTCCCGCGCTGTCCCACTTCGTCTGAGAGATGGGACGATGGGCCACATGGAGCAGATCTGGCAGAGGATCAGCCATGGTCCTTGGTGCTTGCGGATCTGGGCCATTTATGGCGGTCGGTGGGCCCGAGGGGAGTCGAACCCCCTCAAGTCCCGTGAGGAGGCGGCGTGCTTGGTGGAAAGTAGAGCAGGGACTGGACTCATTGTCAATGCCCTCCTAACTCCGTCTTTACTGTGCGGCCACCATCACGTAACTGCTCTGTGGCGTGCTATGGGGGTTAAGGGGGGCACCTGGCTAGTTCCCTGAGGCCCCTTTAGCCGTCGATGGCTTGATCAGAGGGCCTGAAGCTATCTCAGCACATCGACTGGGGCTATAAAGAGGGGCCCTAGGGACATGGCGCCTTCTATCCCTCCTTCGACTCCTTCTCTTCTTCCTCTCAAATCCAACTCTAGGAGGCCATGTGAAAGCTCTAGTTTGGTTTTGGTTAATTGATGAAACCCTAAGTGCTAACCTAGTTTATCAAGATGATTATGAGATAGGTAGCACTACCCCAAGTGATGAAGCAATGGCGAAGATCATGACAATGGAGATGGCATGGTGATGGTCAAGTGCTTAAACTTGGAAAAGAAGAAAGAGAAAAACAAAAGGCTCAAGGCAAAGGTATAAAATGTAGGAGCCATTTTGTTTTAGTGATCAAGACACTTAGTGAGTGTGATCACATTTAGGATAGATAGCCGTACTATTAAGAGGAGTGAAACTCGTATCGAAATGCGGTTATCAAAGTGCCACTAGATGCTCTAACTCATTGCATATGCATTTAGGATCTAGTGGAGTGCTAACACCCTTGAAAATGTTTGTGAAAATATGCTAACACTTGTGCACAAGGTGATACACTTGGTGGTGTTGGCACATCTACAAAGGAGGTGGTGTGTGCAGGGTTGAGATGGATTTGGCGCTTTCGGGAAAATGAAATGCCTATTTTCTATTGTGCCGGATGCAAAATTCTTGGTGGTTAGCACATTTGAGCAAGGGTGAAGAAGTTAGAGTTGAAGTGGAGTTGGTCGAAATGATGCTGGCGTCGGTCTACTGACCGAACGCTGGGTTACTCAGCGACCAGACGCTGAAAGGCTGCGTCCGGTCGAGCTGTCAGATGGCACAGTGGCTAGGGTTGAGCACCGGACGCTGGCTACGTCCGGTCAAGGTGGACCGGACGCGTCCGGTCGGAAAAACATGCCTCGGGGAGCTTACTGGAAACGACCGGACGCTGGGGCTTCAGCGTCCGATCAGTTTTGACCGGAGCGTCCGGTCAGCTTCGTAGCCGTTGAAATCTGACAAACAGCGTTTGAAGCTGGTGACGCGTGGCGTCCATCGGGCGACCGGACGCTGAGGGCCAGCGTCCGGTCAGTATGACCGGAGCGTCCGGTCAGAGCGCGTTTTGCCCAGTGAAGGGGTATAACGGCTCTATTTGATGGGGGCTCTATTTATAGCCCCATGACCGGCTCAAGGGATTACTCTTGCACATTTTCATTGACATAACAACCTTGTGAGCTTAGCCAAAGTCCTCCCACTCATCTCCATCATTGATCCATCATCATTGTGAGATTGGGAGAGAATCCAAGTGCATTGCTTGAGTGATTACATCTAGTGGCACTTGGTATTCGTGTTGCGCTGCGGATTTCACTTGTTTCTCTTGGTGGTTGCCACCACCTAGATGGTTGGAGCAGCAGTGGAGGATCGGCACGAGTTGGTGATTGTTCATGGCCATCTCCGGTGATTGTAAGGGGAGTTGTACCTTCCCCGGTGGAGTGCCGAAAGGTAACTCTAGTAAATTGCTCGTGTCATTGAGTTACCTCACTTGTGGGTCGGTTCTTGCGGTGTCCTATCGTGTGGACGAGGTTTGTGAAACATCTCTTAGCCGCCGAACCACCAAGTGTTGGTCGACACAACGGGGACTAGCGTGTTGGCAAGCACGTGAACCTTGGGAGAAAAATCGGTTGTCTCTTGTCATTTGCATTCTCCCGGTGATTGGCTTGATCTTCATCTTGTGATTGGTTCATCCCCTACATGGCGGTATAATCACCCTACTTACTTGTTTACATTCTTGCAAACTAGTTGATACAAGCTCTTTAGTGTAATTAGAATTGAGAGCTTGCTTTATTATTTACATTCATCTAGTTGAGCTCTTTGGAGTAGCAAGTTTGTGTGCCTAAGTATTCATTGCAACTAGAATTGTTGGATAGGTGGCTTGCAACCCTTGTAGAGCTAGAGTAAGTTTGCATTACGCTATTTGTCATACTAATCAAATTGCTCTAGTTAATTTGTAGATTTTTAAATAGGCTATTCACCCCCCCTCTAGCCATATTAGGACCTTTCACCATGGCAACAATGAAGTGTGACGCCTCCCTCCGAGTGATCCTAGCCTCCTCCGCCGGGCGATCGCTCCCAAGAGGGTGGAAGGATTCTAGCGAAGGAGGGCGATGACACGACGCTAGATGCGTCTGTCACATTCCCCTCCCCTAGAGGGCAGAAGGTTCTTAGCGACACCACTGGAATCCTTTCATCCTCCAATAGGGAAGGGGAACCGCTACTCGTCGGTCGCTGCCCCTTCATCCCAGCAAAGGCGGGGGCTCGGGCCTGTTAGCGAGGTGACGGTCAACGTCACCCGGCTTAGGCCCTCGGGGAGGAGCCCCGAGGTCGGCTTGTTAGCCTGAGCCACTCGCACCTTAGGGCCCCGACCTAGAGGTCGAGCGCGCCCTATGGTCTTTGTCGCCGTATATTGTAATCGGGTCATTTCTAATCAATGAAATGAAATTACTTTCATTTGTAATCTCATTGCTCACGAGTTGTGCTCGAAGACTTAGGTCCCTCGTTCTGATGGGCTATTATGATGATGGCCTTAGTGGCCAAGATCGCCATGCCCATGCTGCTAGCGGGTTAGTCCATGAGAACCCTAGGTTTACAGTCATTCTATGCCCTAGTCATGTCCCCTAGAGGGGAGATCCCCAGCTTTCCGACTGAGCCACTCAGCTCGTATAGTTCCCGATCCCGTCTGTCGGTGCTCGGGGGCTCACTGCCTCCCTTGGTGGGTCACCACGAGTGGCTCTAGGTCAGTACTTAGACATCGTGCGATGGTCAGCCGGCTTCACTTCTGAGCATCTAGCTAAGGCCTCTAGTTCCTGACCATGGGCGTCCCTCACACTTTAGATGCTTCAGGTGGCCTTGAAGCCCCTTGGGCTGGCCTTAGAACCCTCAGCAATGCCCCTTCTAGGGGCCCATACCATTGTGCGGCTGGGAGAGGTGATCCAATGAGGGATCAGGAAGCATAGAGATAGCTGCAAATAAATGAAATAGACACAAGAGAAGGGAAAGGGGACATAGCTGGTAACGCGGCGGTCGGGGCCATTCCGTTAGCGCTTTGCCGGCCTTTCATCCAATCCTCCCATTCCATTTGTCCCATCCTTGGATCTCTCGAGGACCTTCTACTACAATCCCACTTTAGAGAGGGTAATGGGTGGTTAGCTCGGTCAACCCTACGGCGCAGCCGAGCATCTGCCGGAGTCACTCAGGACAAAGAAAACAATGACAAAGGCAAGCAGAATAAGAATGTCAGGTGGACGAGACTTATCTTGGTTTTTGTTGTTGGAGAGGTAGGCCAGCAAAGGAGGTCGATAGGCCGGTGCTAGCTTGGGAGACCATGCTTCTAGGCGGATGGCTCGGTGATGGCCTTCCCTCATAGGGAAAGGTCAGAACTCACCTCGATCGGTTCAACCCCTTCTGGGGGGCCAAGCGCCTGGATGGAGGGGCCAGCCGAGCCATCACTACAGCCAGAAGTCTTGGCCACCTCGCCGATGCCCGGCTGGTCGGGCACCGTCGCTGCCTTGGTTGCTTCCTTCACTGGCGCCCATCCTGCATCGCAGCCAGGGCCGTCAGGAGTGCAGGGGACAATCAGTGCGGCCGCTTGGGCAATGCAATCCTGCTCGCAGTAGTAGGCTTGCTCAAAGCTACCTTCGATGGTGATGACTCCCTTGGGACTGGGCATCTTCAGCTTCAAGTAGGTGTAGTTGGGGATGGCCATGAACTTGGCAAACCACGGCCAGCCCAGGAGAGCGTGGTAGATGCTGGGGAAGTCGACAACCTCGAAGGTGAGCGGCTCCTTACGGAAGTTCTCCGGCTGGCCGAAGGTGACATTGAGCTAGATGCGCCCGAGGGGCACGACCTCCTTCCTCGGGACGAACCCATAGAACGGCGCCTTGCTAGGGCGCAGGCTGCTCCATAGGATGCCCATCTTGTCCAGGGTGCTGGTGTAGAGTATGTTGAGGCTGCTACCCCCATCCATCATGAAAGGTCCTTGTTTGGTTTTGGTAATTGAGTGATAATCTAGGTGGACTAATTGTGTTTATGTGAGATACACAAGTGATTAGTCCACAAGTACATGTGTGTGAGCAACATATGCCATGACGGTGAAGATGGCTCAAAGATGTTGCAAAGCTCACACATGTGATGATGAAGGAGCTCATTGCATACGAGACATGACATAGAGTCATGTGACTAAGGTGGAGAAGATCAAGACAAGACTTGGCTTGATGGACCGGTTGCAAGAGTGAAGGGTAAGTTGGAGGCTTTGGAGCGATGGACCGCATGGCGGTGAAGCTTGAGCAAGACTTGGCACCGATGGACGAAGGCAACGGTGAAAAGCAAGTGAAGTCAAGATCGATGAACCAATACGATCACGTGATGATATGAAGTGGATCATATCATTTGGTGATTGGTTGGTACATGTGTTGCATCAACAATGGAGGAGATCGAATGGAATGTGCAAGGCAAAGGTATAACCTAGGGCATTTCATTTCACCGGTCATAGGTGTGTAGAGAAGTTTATGACCGGGTTTAGGACAGATGGCCGTACTATCAAGAGGGGCAAACTTGTTTGCATATCGGTCATCTAGTGCCACTCGAGTGATCTAACTTTGCATCATTGCTAGGATCGAGTGACGCGGCAAGTTGAGTGGTTAACTCCTTGAAAAATGTTTGTGAAAAGCTAACACATGTGCACAAGGTATTGTACACTTGGTGGTGTTGGCATATTTGCAAAGGAGAAGAAGTTGGTGAAGAAAATGTGTTGGAAGTGCTGGTCATAGGGTGACCGGACACGTCCGACATGTGGACCGGATGCGTCCGGTATTCGGACTCAGGCTTGGCTATGTTCGCTGTGTTGACCGGACTCTGTCGTTGAAAGTGACCGGACTCTGCTGGTTCACTATTCATCGTCCGGTCAGAGGAGGTGAAGCACGTGGTTGTGTGGACCTAACGCAGGGCGCGTCCGGTCGGTGATACCAGACCACATGTCCGGTGTGAACCTATCAGCCTCGGGAATTTTGCGCTATAATTCATTGAACGCTGGGAGCGTCCGGTCGGTGTGGAGCGGCTCTGGGAGCTCTCTAGACTCGACCGGACACTGTGTCTCCCACGTTTGGTAAGTTTTCTTCAGTGCGTCCGATCGTTCTGTGTTAGTGAGCGCAGAGAGAGAGAGCCATTGGGTGCCAACGGCTACTTCATTTGAAAGGGACACATGGCGGTTGAGCAGTGATCGGACGCAATGACCGGACGCGTCTAGTGCACATGACCTGCGCGTCCGATCATCCCATAATCTACCTAGTGAAGGGCTAACGACTAGTTTAGCCTGTGGGGCTATAAAAAGAAGTTCTGGCCGGCCTTTGGCTGGTAGCTGAGCACACTAGAGCCTTGGTGGCTTATGTGGTAGTGCTTGGGAGCCCTCTAACTCACTTGAGCTTGATAGTGTTCATCTGATCGAGTAAGTGAGCGATTCTAGTGTGATTGCATCATGAGGTTGCATCGAGTGGCACTAGGTGGTCGTCTTGCAAGCAGGTGGTGCTTGTTACTCTTGGAGGTTGGCACCTCCTAGACGGCTTGGTGGTGGTCTCCGTCGAAGCCCGCAAGAAGCTTGTGCGGTGCTCTAGAGAAGAGATTTGTGAGGGGTATTGTGCTCGCCCCGCAGGAGCCGTGAAGAGCAACTCTAGTCGAGCGTGTCATTGAGCTACCCTCACTTTCGGGGTAGGTTCTTGCGGTGCCCGACGTGTGGGCTTGGCGGGTGATGCCAATTAGCCACCGAACCACCAAATGAGCGGTCGACACAACGGGGACGTAGCTTGGTGGCAACAAGGTGAACCTTGGGAGAAAATCACCGTGTCAACATTGTCTTCATCATCTTCTCGGTGGTTTGCATTCCACGCAACACAAGCTTGTATTTACATTTCATATCTTGTGCTTATGTAGTTGCTCTTGTGACTAGTGTAGCTTTAGTAGCTTGCTAGTTGCCTTCTTGCTTGTGTAGCATAGAAGTAGCTCCCTTGCGTGGCTAATTTGGTTTTAGTAACCTTGTTAGTCACATTGCTTAGTTTGTGTAGCTAAGTAATTTGCGCTCTCTATTTTGGCATTGGTTGCCTTGTTATTGAGCATTGCTAGTGACCTTAGTGGCTTTGCACTTTTGCTTACTAGCATGTGTAGGAGCTCTCCTGTTGCTTGAAGTACTAGTGGCATAGGTTTGTGTGACCTTGCTTCTAGAATTGGTTAGGTGAGCTCTAGCTAGCTCTGCACCTTAATTGCATAATTAGGACCTTTGTAAGGTGCTAGAGAACATAGATAGATGGGTGTAGTCTTGGCTAGACCAATTGTTGTAATTCCGCACTTGTATCGGTTAGCCGGCGTGATTAAGTTTTAGAAAGAACTATTCACCCCCCCCCTCTAGTCCGCCATCTCGACCCTACACGTGGTATCGGAGCTAGGTCTCTCATTTGTGGTCTTCACCGACCCGAGAGGATGGCGGCTTATGGGCTAGATGTTGAGTGACCATACACTTTTGATGGCACACACTTTGCACGGTGGAAAATTTGGATGACATGTAATTTTAAGTTTATTTCCCCCCAAATGTGGTGGATCGTAGATGTGGGCTTTTCTCATGCGTTAGATGAAACGAATGCAACTAAAGCGCAAAAGAAATGCCTACATCTCGATTGCCAAGCTACTAACATTTTCTATCAATCAATGAAAGATAACATATTTGGGGAGATCATGTACATGAAGACCACCCATGATATTTGGTTGTACCTCAACTTAATATATGGGAGTGTCTCCAATGATGATGATAAGGGCACCAAGGAGGAGGCGCATGAGTGTGTCGAGCATGACCACAATTTAGTGATTGTGGAAGATTGCTCCACCTCATGGTCAAGTGATGATAATGATCGATTCACTACAAGTTCTGTCGACACAGAATTTTGTCCCATGCCGAGGACACACACAGCAAGCTAGAAGGGTCCGCTCGATGGAGCAGATCCACCTAGCTTCAGCGTGGGGATGATCGATCCTGCGCAATCCTCCTGAGGCGTGCCAGTCAATTTGACCCTGTAATTGACAAGGAGAGAAAGTTCATCAGTAATTAAGGGCGGAACTTGCCGGTGTTGCCAGACAGTCCCGAATGTGTGGCTATGGGAGCCGATATGAAAGGAGATCGACTAAATAGTCGATTCCAGTATATTCATGAGAATAAATCAGTTAGAGCTCATGGGGTTTTGTTAAGAAGAATCGGTTATCATTCAAGATAAACATCATTATGTGAGCAAATATGAATCAATGGCAATAAGATATTAACGATGATTGGTACATGTCAAGCCAATGGTTACAAGTAACCGAACCCCTTGTTATATAAATAAACAATTCAACATCACTTAACCGTTTAATAAAAATAAATCTAATGAACATGTTAGATCTCATCTATCGCTATGACCAGTGGAGTGGAGCATGAGGCAGAATCATGCAGGCCGTAGAAATAACAATAAACTCGACGACCCTAACTCATTACTAATATCAGTGGGGCATGAGGCAGAATCATGCAGACTGTAATACAATAATAAGATCATGGGGCTCACATATCTTTCAACATGTCTTTACTTCAACGGTCTCATAATGCGAACTGTTCGTGAAAGCATTCGATATCGGCTAAAATAGCTGATTCAGGCATAGCGCACAGTTAAAGTCATGCCTTGTTAGGAATAGATCTACCAAATAACGATCCCCACTCCACGGTGCTAATAGTGGGGTGAGAGGTAGAATCCCATAGGCCGTGATAACGAGCCATGGAAAGGTTCCCGCTAGCCAGTAAATCTACTCAAGACGCAACATGCCTTAACCGCATACTATGCACGATTAAGATTGATATAAAACAGCCGATAAAGCATAACTCATCGTTTAAAGTGTAGATTAGATCAATTTTGGATTAGCAAACGATGAATTAAATAAGATATAAGGCCGATCTAAATCAATCTCAATCGGGTAGAGTAATATTGTTGTAATTAGATAAATAATGAAAGCAATAAGCAATATCGGTAACTTGATGAATCTACCAAAGACTGACATTCTAAGGTAGAGCCGATAAATTGACCTTGATCTAATTCAAGCAGTGGGGTGTGAGGCAGAATCACACAGGCCATACTTGAATTAGACAAGAATCGATAACTAGCTTATACTAGAGCCGCAGTGGGGGTCGACCGGATCGATGCAGCCATACGAACAGAGGTATAAACCATGATGGTACTTACAATAAGCAATGGAGGTTGACCGGATCGATGCATCCATACTTGCCGAAGGACTCGCCAAGATCTACTTGTAACACCCTAAAATTTGCCTCTTTTGAAAATAGGTTTAAAATGATTTATTTTTGAATTTTGTGCTCATGAAACATAGGAAAATAAAATTTTTCATTAATTTAAAATTTATCATAAGGTAGAAACGTGTTTGTTGCATTCATGCCGATCGCACCTCGTGTTTCTATGTGCAAAATGTGTGTTTTTTATACGTTTAGGAGACGAATATCTATCTCTAGGAATTTTCCAGCTTCTTTCTGAAATTTAATTCCTACCTCCTTCACCTTAATCTTTATGTTCAAAGTTCCTGACAATCTTTTTATGAGCTCCAAATACTTTATTTGGGTTCATCATGTTCCAAAGTGTCTCTGGGAATTTTCCCCAAATTTTCGAAGGTCTTGAAGTATTTTTCGTGGCTTAAATATCAATTCTGGACTTTTCTAGAATTATTTTATCCACGAAATTCATTAATTCTGAAAATAATAAATCTCTCATTTTTTCCAACGCTCAAAGCCTATGTGCAATAATCCTAATAAATCCTAAAGGCCCATGCATTTATTTACTAATGGGCTTTAATGATTATTTAGGCCCATTAGTAAATGTGGAGGGTGCAACATCAATTAGTCCCATATCGCTAGTTGACGTGGATGTGGGGAGTTTTTCTTCTTATATATATCAACCAACCCCTTGGGCAAAGCACACCAAAACTACCGTAAGGGGAGCCCCTAGTTTGGGAAATCCCTCGTGTAGTAAATTATATTTTTCTCCTCTTTCTCTCGCCGTTGCCGTCGCCGTCGTCGTCGCCGTCGCCGTTGCCGTTGCCGTCTCACTCCTCCTACGCCGCCGAGGTACCCCTAGGTAAGACCGCCATCCAAAATGTTTTCCCAGACTTCGTCTTCTTCTTTTAAAAGCATAGTTTCGTCGGTTTAGATCCAAAATATGTTTTCAATTATTTACAGAATTGCCACTAATTTTGTTTTAGCCATAACTTCTCCGTTTTAACTCCGATTTGATCCGTTCAACTTGCGTTAGGTTCATAATTTCATAATCTACATGTTCATACTACTGTTCCATATGTTTTTAACTTTTAAAATTCGTGATTAGATTTAATCTAATATTCGATTAAAAGAAATCTTGTTTAAATCATATCTTCTGCGTCTTAGATCCGTTTTAGTCCATTCAAGTTGCGTTAGATTCATAGCGTCAAGATCTACGAGTTAGTAACAGTGTTTACCATGTCACTAATACTAGAATTTCATGGTTTGAATCATATCTTAAATAACAATTATGCAACTGGATTTTATAAATAGAATATGATTTGTTTCACTTTAGTTTTATAAATCAAATCTAAATTTGACTTAGATTATAATCTCTATGAAATATCTTATATATGTTTTTATACCATTAAGACACATGAAGCTAATAGTTTTATGAGTAAATCTATCGATAGTTGTATCTTTTTAACCGTAGCTCCAATTAGCGTGCTTTTCGCGTCTATGTGTTCATAGTAAGACGTAGATTCGTTTTATAAACTTTTCATCTTAATTTGATGTTTGGTGTATTGTTCTAATTTAGATCTATTGTTTGCTTCGTGTATGATTGCATGGATGCTTGTGTGGTGTTTTATGATTACGTCCAGTCGGTGAGATACACGTGGTGATCAAGAAGAAGAACGTTGAAGATTAAAGCTTACCGAAGGATCGGTGTTTTAAGGCAAGTATAGCATGGGACCATCCTTGTTGTCCTATTCATCTTTAATCACTTAATCCATACTGCATGTGTCTACCTTGACTACCACTAAGGATTTCCTAGTACTTTGTTACCTTGTACCTTGATACCTATGGGGCATTGCATTAGGTAGTATGATGCTAGTGCTCAACTACAACCATGATCTTGTAACTTGACTAATGGTATATGCAATAAACATTAAAATATGCTTTTTAGCAACATGGAACAAGGGGGCTAGAGCATTGGGTTATTTTATGGTGCTCTAGATTCCTCTCCCTAAGGACTTATCTGTAAGTGATCATCCAGGACTTACAGTACAGCTGTGAGGGCTATATGGCTCTGGCTTTAGCTCAGTATGAGGACCTTTTCTAGCTTGTTAGAGGTTACCTTTATGGCGCAAGAGGGGTGTGTTCCGGGTTGGATATAGTGCGGCCTCTGTCCGTCAGTGTATAGGATGCGCGTCATTGTGCCTGTCGGAAGGGGAGCCCTACATTCGCAGGCCACAGAAACATAGCAGCCCTAACTTGTTAGATGAACCTTTGAAAGGCTTCATAGTGAACCCTGCCGACCTTCCTTGGTAGTGGGTCAAGAGGTTGGCCGCCTCGAGCGAAAGGATAAATCACGACTCACAGTGAAAGTGTACAACCTCTGCAGAGTGTAAAACTGGTATATCAGCCGTGCTCACGGTCACGAGCGGCCTTGGAACCCTTACGGAATAGATGATCACTAATGGTTAATGATGATGAACACGGATGATACTGATGATGAATATGCTCACTAATGATTACTATTTATGCTATTCATTATTCATGTTTACCTGATCATGTGTTTATGTGCTTGTGATAAACTTGTTGCTACTTAATTGCTAAAATCATGACTCATTAAAAGCTAATCGCAGTTAAACCAGTGTCAGCCTTTTGAGCCTCATGAACCCCATGTTATATTTGTTGAGTATGACATGTACTTACGCTTACTTTATTTTACACATATTTGGAAAAATCCTGGATGGGTACCAGATTGCTAGAGTTTGGAGGAATTAGGCTTGTGATCAACCAGTCAGTTGTCCCTGTGGATTTGGAGTCTTCGCCTGAAGATCGGAGTTGTCTTTACGCTGTCTATACTCTGAGGTTATATTCTTTATACTAATATGTTATGTATTTAAGCATTGTCTATTGATATTACCCTTATTTATAGCTATATGTGAGATTTGACTTCCTGGGCTCACATATGGTGTGTATCTGGTTTTGTTCTTAAAACCGGGTGCGACACTACTCTACTCCTACTCCTAAGGGGTGGCCGGAGCCGAAAAAAGTAATTGACTTGTATTTTGTTATAACATGGCCACCGCGAGCGGCGGAGACCTACGCAGTCAGCAGGTTACGAAGGCATCTCCGACCTGTTACCAAAACGGAGGTTGTGCTCCCACGCCTCCAAACCCGGCAAAGAGAATGGTTGGTTAGATTGAGCTTGCAGGTTGCGGGCGGCGGCCCTGACGCAGTCTCCGCCCGGCCGGCTCGCAGGCGTCTCCGGCCGATGGGGCGGAGGCCGCTCCGCCAGGAGACTAATTAAATGCCAACATTGTTTGGGTATGTGCAGATAACCAGATGAGGGCGCTCATGGACTGCGCGGGTGCTCTAGCATGGTCTCCGCCCATCGGGGCGAAGACCCAAGTAGGAGATCGGCGATCCTGGGATGCTAGAGGCCTATGGCTTTGGCACTCCCAGAGGCGGAGGCCCGAAGGCTCATCGTTGGATCCTGAGGCCGGACAGAGCGGAAACCCACGGCGGAGGCCCTAAAGCCCATCGCCGAGTCCTGAGGCCCAATGGGCCGGTTGATCATGCAGGCCCAGTACCAGATGGCGGCATGGCAATATTACCCCCGAGATAGAAGGCGAGTAGAGGAATATCCCAAGAATGTACTGTAGCAGTTGAGGGATACTACTATAAACTCTTGAATGTGGTAGTTGAGCCCTATAAATAGGGAACACTTGTAACAGTAAAGGGTTGGTTGGTGGATGAATTAATGAAGCCATAGCTTTCCGTGCCATTCCCTTACTCACCACTCTCCCCCCTGTCATTCCTATCCCGAGCCTCCACCCAAGGGCGACGTCCGACGAGCGGAGGCCTCGGTCTCCCCCACGTTGTTTGAAACCGCTGTGGCCAAGGCAAACCAACGATGGCAGGGAAAAGAAAGACCACCACCAGAGCAGCAGTGACCACGGGTCAGCGAGGAAGGCCTAGGCGCAACACTCGTAGCACCTATGCAACCTCGCCAGTGGAGGATGACACCAGAGTAGATGCCCAGGGTCAACCACCGGAACCCCAAGATCCAGAGATTCAAGATTCGGAGGCCCAACCAAACTCAGCCACAACACCCGAGCAAGAACTGCAACAGTTGCAAGCACAGTTGCAAAGAGCACAACAAGAGAGGGACAGAATGGTAGCAGCATTTGCAGCTAATCAGCAAGCTATTCAAGCGTCAGCACAAGCAGCAGAAATAAGGCAGCAGTTGGCAGTCCTACACACTGAGATGCTAAGTATGCAGCATGTAGTACCAGCGTCAACCTCCGCAATCCCAGCCTCCACAGCAACACCAACTGCAACCATGCTTCAAGGTCCTACGCCAGTGATCAACCAGCCGATGATGCCATCTCAGGTGATGCGGAGGCCTATCGATCCCAAGTCCCCACTATCTGAAGGCATACAATAGTCGCCATGGCCAACAGCGTACAAGCCAATCACACTACCAAAGTTCAACGGAAAGACAGACCCCCATCAGTTCATTATGAGTTACGAGGCAGCAGTAGCCTCCACCGACGGAGACGACGCCGTCTTGGCAAAGTTATTTGTCATTGCAGCCAAAGGCGACGCGCTGGCTTGGTATTCTATGCTCAAACCAAGCACAGTCTATTCTTGGGAGAACCTCCGGGACAAGATATTGGCAAACTTCAAGGGGCTAACAGCACAGTCGCTGACTTCCACAGAACTGTTCCAGTGCAAGCAAATGCAGGGAGAGACACTACACAACTATTTCCGGAAATTCATGCAACTAAAGGTGAAGGCACCAGATGTCCCAGACGAGATCGCCATTGAAGCAGCGATCAAAGGCCTCCGAATCGGGCCGTTCGCAGCACACCTAGCAAGAAAGAAACCAACTTCCATACAGCAGTTGTATGACGAGTTCGAGAAGTACTGCAGATCAGACAATGACCTCTGCAAAAGGCTGGAGGAGCAAGGTCAAAACAGACAACAAAATAGCAGCAAAAATTCCCAGAAAACCTATACGAACCAGAATGTATCAAATCAGAAGCCAGGCCAGGGGCAAGTGCTCAGCATCGAGGGTCAACCTCACCCCGAGCAAGGGCAATAGGCAGCGCCAACACGGCAGGAGGCCCAAGCAAGGAACCAAGGTCGGCAAGGTTACCAAGGCAAAAACTGGAACAAAAACCAAAGCCAGAAACAACGCAGGCCATATTGCGTTTTTCACGGCGAAAACATAGGGCACAGCACCAAAGATTGTTCGGAGACAAAAGAAACACATGAAAGGATGAAGAACAAGCAAACTGCCCAACCTCCGACACAGCAGAGCGCAAGAGAGGTCAACACCACCTACACAACTGGCCACCAGCAGTACTGCCCAATGTACCCAGCGCTAAACGCAACCCAAATACATCCCTCCACACGGGCCTCTGCCTATTACCCAAACTTCCTACTAGCATGGCGGTCATCACCTTCGCAGCAGCCTCCGGCGGGCAACTACAGGTCGGAGGCAAGCCTGACCTACATAAACCCAAAATCTCCCCATATAACCTTCCTCGAAACAAACCCACCGGAACAAAATAGAATAAGGTTCGAGCCTCCGCCGCCACAGCACCACATGCAGCAACCGCTGTAACACCTCGGGTGTTAGCCTTGCATAACTTGACTTGCATAACATGAGCATGAGCATCAAGCATCCATAAATCATCATTTACAATTGAAACATTTGATCGAAACATATGAAACATTGCTTGTTATTTCATGTTTCTTGGAACATATGCATATGATCTTGTACAAATGAATGCAAGTGGGTAGTGCTAGTCACTAAAACACCTTAGCTATGCTTAGGTTAACAAAAGGAACCTTGTTCATGAAGGCCATATTTCATGAGCAAGCATTTAAGTGTTATTTCATGTGTTGACCTGAATAGCTATATGAGTGACTACTACATGGAATGCTTAAATGACCTTGCAAATTGTTTTAACATGCTTAGAGTATCATCATGAACAACTTTGGTATTTAGTGCTAGGGCTAGTTTGGTCATTTAGCCATGGTTTGTATATGTAGCATGTTTTCAAAGTGACAAGTTTGACTAAAGTTGAACTAGGTGTTAGGGACCTTGCATGGAGGAGTTCACTAAAGTAATGTTGTAGTGTTTGACATAAGGAACAACTTTTATTTTTATGTCATGGACTGATTTAGCTTCTAACATGTTTGAATTGGACTCACAAAAATCAGCTTTTCACTGTTTTCAGCACTTCAAAAATTTTCTAAGTGTTTGCTCGACTGACAGCCTGACAGCCCTATCTTAGTGATGATATTACTCCGTCTATGTTGCGAATTAGCACGAGGTGATTGAACAACATTTGTAGCTGGTACTTAGGTCTACAAAGTTGGTTTAGTAACCTAGCACTAATTCGTCACGGATTAGAAGATCAAGCTCCACGAAAGTACGTCATCAGGCTCGGCCATCACGTTTCTGACGAAACTGAACGACGCGTTCAGTGGCCGACCGACGGCAGAACCAGCGCGCCGCGTGTCCACGGCGACGGCCGCGCGTCGCCGTTGCCCTGACCGCGCAGGCCACGCAGCGCCTGGGCGCGCCTTCATCACGCCAGCGTCCGCCCGAGTCGCCCCGCGCTCCATTTCCGCTTCGCCTCGGCCTCCTTCTTCGCCGCAGCAGCAGCCGAGCGCCTCCTTGCTCCGCCATCGCCATAGCCAGCTCTAGCTAGCGCTGAGCCGCCCAGTCATCACCGCAACTGCATCGCCGTCTTCCCCGCAACTCCCTGCGCCAGCCAGTGCCCGCCGTTCTTGCTCGGTGAGCTCTAGCCCCGCACACCGCCTCGCCGGAATTCCTCCGCCACCCCCGTCGCAGTGGCCAGGCCCAACCCGACCACCTCAGGCCACGAGAGCGCGCGCACTAGCATCCTTGTAGTCCACTGGTGCTCGTCCGAGCTTTAGGTCGAACCACCGTAGCCCACACCGGCGTTTCACCATCGACCCGCACCTCCACCCCGCCATGGCCGCCACCGTAGCCGCTAGCTCCGATGAGAAGGCCCCCCCAAGTAGCTCAATCGATGCGCGAAGTCGAGTAGATCATCGTGTGATGATGTCACCGCCGGCGAGTTCGCCGTCGGCGAGCTCTGGCCGCGCCCGCAGCGTACAGCGCCGCCACTCTGCTTCGGTGTCGATGACATGTGGGGTCCCCTGACCGATGGGTCCCACCTGTCAGCGACAGCAGTAGTGAAAGCTAACTCATTTTTGAATCCAGTTTTTGATTTGTTTTGTTATTTTTGTATCTTTAGTTTGGTAGCTCCTAAAATGGTGAAATAAATATGATTGTGATGCTTAGGAAGTGTAGTATTTAGGAAAAATATGTTCTTGGCTTCAACAGTAGAACTTTCTGGAGATTTAAATAGGGATTTCAAATGTGCTTTTGAATGTATTTAAATTTGTTTATTTTATATCTAGAGTTCCTGTGCTCCAAAAATTATGAAATTTTTGTGGTAGGCTATTCTTAGCATATGTGAACTCTGGTAAAAATTTAAGGACCAGTGCATGTGTAGATCTATAGTTATAGATTTTTCTTTTATAAATAGTTAATCCTTGCATGAATTTTTATAAATTAATTATAAGTCCAAAACTCATGAAATTTATTGGAGGTGATACTAGTACCATATGGATGTTAAGAAAAATAAGAAATCTGTTGCTTGACACTTTTCAATAGGATTTTCCATTTATGCTATTTCAAGCCTTGCTTCCTTATCATTTTTGTATAGGATGTTCTACTTAGTAAAACGACATGAAATTTTTATAGTAGTCCTTTTATAGCATTAGTAAGGCTCTGTAAATTTTTGAGAATTTATTAAGCACATCTGATGTATATTTATTATTTAACCTAGATATCTAAATAAAAATAATAAAGGCAATTTAGTAAATAGTTTGGGCTTCACCAATATATCATCTTAACTGTATTTGGTATGCTTACACTGTTGGTAGGTTCTAGTTGGTAAATTTTTGAATGATTACATAAAGTAGAAGTATTCTTACTTTATATTGCATGTTAAGTCATTTCCGGACTGATTCTAAAGTGTGATGAGTTACATGTTGAAACTGATGTAGACTGTAAAAATGGTTAATAACAAAGTTGTAGAGAATTTGATAAGTTTTCCAGAAAGTCCAGGATCATTGCTTTTGGATTTGTAGAACTTCAGTTATGAGTGAAACAAGTAACTACTGTATGGCGTAGACGATGCATTGTAGAAGTAGTTAAGTAGTAAGCGAGAAGAGATATGCACCTACTCAAACAACATGATGCACTTGTTAACATATATGCATTCATGATACTCATGCCATACTCATGCATCTAGGATCGGAGGAAGAGATCACATTGCTGGAATTCGAAGAAGCAGAGGAAGGGAACCCGCAGGAGGATCCGCAAGCCGCAGCTCCCGAAGGCGTGGAGTAGAACCCTGAAGAGCTTCCGGAGTGCCCTGACCATCGCCCTACTTCCTTTCTACGAGGCAAGCCCCGGAGCATTATAAGTCTCCCAGTAATTTACAACTGTTTACTTACGTATTTATGATTGATGCATTAGGTTATAAGAGTTGAATGAAACCACTTGATGCATGTACATTCCTTGTCCAGAAATTACACCTTTAACCGGTATAGGTCCAGGATCGAATATATGCTTAGCCATGCTTAGACCGGTAGAAGTCGGGTGATTTCCTGTCACCTGCGAGATATAGGTGGATACCGGAGCACGTTTGGTTATAATGGTTATCGTGGAAAAGAACCATGGTTAATGTAAATGGAGACCGGGCGGGATATCGATAGAAAAGCAACAAGGCATGGAGGTCTTGGGTGTGGATCTATCCCCGTCTGTGTCGATCAAGGACCGTACCATTGTTGGAACTTCTGACAAGATTGAACGCATGCCTCTCACTTAGCTGGCCGGATAATTTGTTCCGACTGTGAAGCCGAGTAATTCAACTCAGGCCGGGAATCGTTCTGTTGTGCGCTCCTTCCGGGGAACGATCAGACTGAGCCCAAGGGCAGGTTTGGCCTGAGCATCCTGGCATCTGGTGTTCCAGATTGTGCGGCGCAGTACGAACCCGCGAAATGTGTACCGGAGTTGTACCAAAGGTGACCTAAGGCTATCGTGGCTGGTAGACCTGGGTTTGTGTTAGGAATAAATTCCCAACTGGTTGAAATCGATTCGAATCGCCGTCTCTCCCGGATAGTGAGAAACTTGGCTAGCTCCAACATCGTAGTAACTGTGTTATGAAACATGATGGTTCAGATGAATATGGAATTACAATACTTGCTATGGTTACTATTGTATGATTCTAAATAATATACCACATGTTTGGCACAGGATAGTTGCTAATCTAGAATTGGATAGTTTTAATTAACTTGATAAAGGAATCACAAGTGTACAAAGATTAATTGCCTTTTTCGCAAAAATGTTGTCAAGTTCCGTCCACTTATACAGCCTTGCATAATCCTTGGAGTCATTTTATTCTGGTTCATGACGGGTAAGTCTAGCTGAGTACCTTCTCGTACTCAGGGTTTATTTTCCCATTGTTGCAGATGGCACTGTGTATCATGGTTATTGCAAGAGTTGCTTCTATCCCACTGTGGATGAGGAGTAAGCCGTGGGCAGGCTTCTTTAGTAATTCCTATCTTTGCTTTTGTGGACCGTGATCTAGTTGGCACTGTATTAAACTATGTTGGAAAACTTTATCTCGAACTTATTTGCTTCCGCTTTGTTTATCAAACTTGTTTTGTAATAACTTTTATTCGTACTCTGATGATGAAAAGTATCTGTGAACTTTATGTAATATGTGGCATGTATGTTGAATCCTGTACGATCTTGGTTGTTGTAAATCGTTTATCGAGACCCGTCGTGGTACTCGATGGACTACCGGGTTTATATGGGTTCAAGTATGACAGTGCGACCACTTGCGGATTGCCATTATACTTGTATTCTTATAAATTGGTCGGTTCTGCGACAGCTGGTATCGGAGCAAGATTCAACGTTAATTGTCACAAGTGTATTTAAAACAAAAGTTTTTGTTTTCCAAAAACCCTTCTCTATCAACTATTAGTTATATAATAGGTATTTGAAATCTAAAGTGTGCCAATGATCACTTTCTGTATGCCCAAATTAAGGACTATTAGGTGGCTATTTAAGTACTAACATGGGGGTTTTTACTTCGTCGTCCATACGGCGTGCTATAGTATGGATGCCATTCACTTGAGTGGTAATGTATGGATCAAATGCCTCTACGCCAAGGTAAGATGAGTGTATGACCGCAAGATGTGAGCGTGCGGCCGGGAAGAGTTAGCTTTGGTACGGCTATGTATACATGCTTGCATGTGTATATGGTACGTATTTAATTGTGGGTTTAAATTATTGTTGGGTAGATTGATATGGAAGTATATGTATGGGTATACATATATGGAAGTATTTACAATTACATTCTGCATATTCTTTATGGGTTTAGGGCTGAAATGAAATTTTATGCAGGTACACTAACAACGAAACGTGTAGCTCGACTAGTTACGCTATTTATGAGAGAACGTATGTATGCCACCGTGTCTACCGTTAGAAACAAATTTTTCCTAAGTTTGTGAGGACGTACGGCACAAGCATGCATCATGTTAAAACACCATTCACATAATTACATTTGTTCCTCCCCTTATAAAGATTCTTACTCGGTTATGTAACTCTTATCCATTATGGCATTGTCTCACCAAGGGTACATGTTAATGGTGCAGATGGCACGCACCAAGCAGACTGCTCGCAAGTCCACCGGAGGCAGAGCTCCTAGCCGTCAGCTTGCTCCACGTACCCGTCAACGTCACACGTTCCTTGGAGAGTTTGGGATGCCTACACTCTTGTGGAGAGTGCTCAGCTATGTAGGTTATCCTGATGGAATGGAACCCCGCTACTTCTGGGCGAATGAGCAGTTGGGAGAAGGTCTCTTAGTTACCGTGGAGGCCGTTGTCCGTCCCCGAGGTGACGAATCTGAGTGGACAGGTTGGTGTTATGAGTCGACTGGCAGGACTGCTGAAGAAGCAGCTGGCAGGGCAGCCTTTGGGATCCTGAGGGATATCATGGATCGTTTTCCTCAGGAGCTGGCAGCCGCTTTGGTTGGAGTCTTTCCAAGAGGAAATCCCTCCACTGACTCATGGCAGCAGGCAAGAGGAAGACCCTTAGAAATTGGTGCAGCAGAAGGGCAGAACAGCGATAACCCTGCAATGAGCGCCATGTTCGCAGTGATGAGAGTGTTAGATGGAGTTGAAGGTAGCCTCAGACGTGTGTCTGGTGCTCTTGGTCATGCCCGCGAGGACCGACGTCAGCTTCAGAGGGAGCATGACGCCGAGATTGAGAGGCTCACTGGAGAGATGACTCGGTTGACTCACCAGCGAAATGCAGCTTGGTCCAGGGAAGATGTCCTGAGAGCTCGACAGTTTGAGCTGGGACAGCAGCTGGCCAATGCGGAAGAATACAACGATAATCTGCATGAAGAGGTTCATCTACTGCATAATCAGCTCCACCCTTACGTACCGCCTGGAGCCGCAGAAATGGATCTAGAAGGGTATGAAGAAGAAGAAGAAGTGGCACCTGAAGAAGAAGTAGAACCTGGGGAAGGAGATGATTCTGCGTCTGACCTTGATAGTGATCATGATGAGGATTAGATCGCTTAGCATTTAGGGGAAAGACTAATGTATCACCTCTATTTATGTAATGGACATGTAGTTTGAAGTTGGCATTAGTAACCAGACTATCATGTAATGTTAATCGCACGTTGGGTAAACGTCAATGCAATTCTAGTTCTTTGTCGGTAATCACGCTTTAAATTGCATGCGTTATGAGCACGATAAGTGGTCAAATTGGTGATGTCATGTTGCGAGAATGAATTATTATGCCTCTGTTTTTATTGTGCTTTTGAGAATTTTCTCCAGTAATTTCAGTTTGGCATGAGTACCTAATTCATCTGCAATCTCTTGGCATCGACCAATAATCGCTTATTGTTGCAACTTCGCAGATGACGCGCACCCGTGCTGGAGCTGGTGGTAGCCAGGATGGCAACCAGGATGATTTGCCACCCCCACCGCCACCGTCTGCTCAGGAGTTCTTTACCCAGTTCCTGGGTAGCCAGAGGACAATGGAGGAAGCTTTGCGCCTCATCGCGCAAAACACTGCTCGTGGCCACCCACAGCAACCAGGGGCCGAGCCAAATCAGCACAGTTCATTCAAGGAGTTTTTGGACACGAAGCCTCCGATTTTCAAGGTGGCTGAGGAACCACTGCAGGCCGATGAGTGGCTGAATACCATCGAGCAAAAATTTCGTCTACTAAGGGTCACCGAGCACCTGAAAGCTGAATATGCTTCTCATCAGCTGCAAGGACCAGCAGGAATCTGGTGGACACACTTCCTGTCATCTCTGCCTGCTAACGCGCGAGTTACATGGGATCAATTCAAGCTGGCTTTTAGGGGACACCATATTCCCCCGGGCCTGATGCGCATGAAAGCAGCAGAATTTATGAGGCTCACTCAGGGAACCAAGTCACTCACAGAATATATGCACGCATTCAACAACTTGTCAAGATATGCTCCCAGTTTCGTGGATACTGAAGAGAAAAAGATTGAGAGTTTCAAGCGAGGGTTGGGTACCAAGTTAATGAAGACAATGGCAAATGCTCGATGTGCCACGTACAATGAATTTATTAGTGATGCCTTGACCCAAGAAAACCACAATAACATGCATGCAGTTGCTAAAGGTCGCAAGAGGGCCTATGAGGCCGGTGCATCCGGATCTTTCCAGTCAAAAGCGCCTATCACAGCTAGGCCACAATTCCGTCCACCTGCACCCAAGTTCAGGCCCCCACCACCGAAAGCTCAGAATAACAGGCCACAGAAACCATTTCGTAAGGCGTTTACTATTGCCTTACCAAAAGGAAATGGCAATCAGGACAGCTCCGCCGGATTCAGAAGTAATCAACCTTGTTTCAACTGCAACCAACTGGGTCATTGGTCCAAGGAGTGTCCCCACCCCAAGAGGAATGGCAACCCAAACCAGAACAATCAGAGGCAGGTGAATGCCAGGGCACGTCAGGGACAAGTGCACTATACCGCTGTGGAGGAAGTGCCCGCCGGAGAAGTTGTCACGGCCGGTATGTTTCTCGTCAACAAACACCCCGCTGTTGTTTTATTTGATTCCGGAGCTTCTCATTCATTTATGAGTCAAGCATTTGCATCTAGACATGATCAAGAAATAATTGAAGTAAGTAAAGGGGGTTTTAACATAAGTTCAGTAGGGGGAACTGTTACTACCAAAAAGATAGTCAAAAATGTACTCATCTTGATACAAGGGAGGGAGTACACAACAGATTTGATAATATTGCCGGGGTTGTCGATAAGTGTAATCTTAGGCATGAATTGGATGAAGTATCATGGTGCTCTTATTGACACTAGCACCCGTACTATCATGTTGAGGGAACCCACGGGAGGGAATGCTTTTCTAGTTCCACTCTCCCGCGATTTCGAACCCCAACATTTAGCCTGTGCTATCCAAGCCACCACCATATGTGATATTCCCGTGGTTTGTGAGTTTCCGGATGTATTTCCAGAGGAATTACCAGGTCTACCACCGGATAGGGATGTGGAATTTAAGATCGAATTAGTGCTAGGTACCGCACCCATATCCAGAAGGCCCTATAGAATGCCACCCAATGAGTTAGCAGAACTCAAGGTTCAATTGCAAGATCTATTGGACAAGGGTCTTATCCAACCTAGCTCATCTCCGTGGGGATGTCCAGCATTGTTTGTGAAAAAGAAGGATAAGTCACTGAGGATGTGTGTAGATTACAGACCACTCAATGCTGTGACCATCAAGAACAAATATCCGTTACCCCGCATCGACATCTTGTTCGATCAGCTAGCGAAGGCAAAAGTATTCTCCAAAATTGACTTAAGATCAGGTTACCATCAGATAAAGATCAGACCGGAGGATATACCGAAGACTGCTTTCTCTACTAGGTACGGCTTATACGAGTATTTGGTTATGTCTTTCGGACTAACAAATGCTCCAGCCTATTTCATGTACCTAATGAACTCGGTATTCATGCCCGAACTTGATAAGTTCGTGGTCGTGTTTATCGATGACATATTGATTTATTCAGAAAATGAGTCAGATCATGAAGAGCATCTGAGGATTGTCCTATCCAGACTGAGGGAGCATAAGCTATATGCCAAGTTTAGCAAATGTGAATTTTGGATGAGCAAAGTGCCTTTCTTAGGTCACATTTTATCGAGAGATGGAATCTCAGTAGACCCATCAAAAGTACAGGAGGTCATGGATTGGAAAGCCCCAACTTCGGTGCATGAAGTTCGGAGTTTCCTAGGGTTAGCAGGATACTATCGCCGGTTTATTCCAGATTTCTCAAAGATAGCTAAGCCTATGACCAGACTACTTCAGAAGGATGAGAAATACAAGTGGACACCAGAATGTGAAACAGCTTTTCACACTCTCAGAACCTTGTTGACTACAGCACCAGTGCTAGCACAACCAGACATTGAAAAGCCTTTTGATGTATTTTGTGATGCATCAGGAATAGGTTTGGGATGTGTACTTATGCAAGAAGGGAGAGTAATTGCATATGCCTCTCGGCAACTGAGAAAACATGAAGTTAACTACCCTACACATGATTTGGAACTTGCAGCCGTTGTCCATGCATTAAAGATATGGAGACATTACTTGTTGGGCAATGTATGTCATATCTATACTGACCACAAAAGCCTCAAGTATATCTTTACCCAGCCAGAACTGAACATGAGACAACGTAGATGGTTGGAATTGATTAAGGACTATAATTTGGAAGTGCATTACCATCCGGGTAAAGCTAATGTGGTAGCCGACGCACTTAGTCGGAAGTCCCATGGCAGCACTATGGAAGCGCTATTGGAAGATGGATTCAACTTGCTACATCCTGCTGTACTACACAATATCACAATCAGTTGTTCGCTTGAAGGCAAAATCATAGAGCTACAATAGACTGATGTAGGAATAAGTCACATAAAGAGAAAAATGCAAGAGCAAGAAACAAAACATTTTAGATTGGACGAAAGAGGTGTATTATGGTTTGAGGACCGACTAGTGGTGCCAAAAGACCATGAGCTAAGGAATCAAATTTTAGAAGAAGCTCACTCGTCCAAATTGTCTATCCACCCGGGTAGTAGTAAAATGTATCAAGATCTAAGAAACCGTTTTTGGTGGACTAAGATGAAGAAAGAGATCGCAGCCTATGTTGCTAGGTGTGATAACTGCAGCAGAGTGAAAGCCGTCCATATGAAAACCGCTGGATTACTTCAGCCACTGCCTATCCCAGGATGGAAATGGGAGGAGATCAGTATGGACTTTATCATAGGCCTTCCAACAACGCCCCAAGGTCACGATTCAATCTGGGTCATTGTTGATCGTCTCACAAAGTCAGCCCATTTTGTACCAGTTCACACAACATATCACGCGGGTAAATACTCTGAGTTATATGTTTCCCAGATCGTAAAATTGCATGGAGTACCCAGGACCATAATCTCAGATAGAGGACCACAGTTCATAGCTCGTTTCTGGGAGCACTTACACCAAGCTTTGGGAACCAAGCTAATAAGAAGTTCAGCTTATCATCCGCAAACGTCAGGACAGACAGAGCGAGTGAACCAAATCCTAGAAGATTTACTTAGGGCTTGTGTTATATCTTCAAAAGGTTCATGGGAGAAATGGCTACCTTTAGCTGAATTCTCCTATAACAACAGTTATCAAGCGAGTATCAAAATGGCTCCATTTGAAGCCTTGTATGGCAGAAAGTGCAGAACTCCATTGAATTGGATTGAGCCCGGTGAAAGGAGATATTTTGGTATTGATTTTGTCAATGAAGCCGAAGAACAAGTACGTATCATCCAACAACACATGAAGGCAGCTCAATCAAGACAGAAGAGTTATGCCGATAGAAGAAGAAGACCACTAACTTTTGAAGTAGGTGACTATGTGTACTTGAGAGTATCACCCATGAAAGGTGTGAAGAGATTTGGGATGAAAAAGAAACTTTCACCAAGATATGTAGGGCCATACAAAATTTTGGAACGAAAAGGAAATGTTGCGTATAAGCTACAACTACCAACAGAGATGAGTGCAATCTTTGATGTGTTCCATGTTTCGCAGCTAAAGAAATGTCTTCGAGTACCGGAAGAAGCTATTGCACCCACCAACGTGCAGCTTCAATCGGATTTGACTTATGAAGAGAAGCCAATTCGAGTATTAGAGAAAATGGAGAGAGTGACAAGGAGTAAGATTATTAAGTTCTATAAGGTGGTGTGGAACAATCATAGTGAACAAGATGCTACATGGGAAAGAGAAGATTATCTGCAAGAAGTTTATCCTGCCTTTTTCCAAGAATGGTAGGTCTTGCAAATCTTGGGACGAGATTTTTATAAGGGGGAGGGGCTGTAACACCTCGGGTGTTAGCCTTGCATAACTTGACTTGCATAACATGAGCATGAGCATCAAGCATCCATAAATCATCATTTACAATTGAAACATTTGATCGAAACATATGAAACATTGCTTGTTATTTCATGTTTCTTGGAACATATGCATATGATCTTGTACAAATGAATGCAAGTGGGTAGTGCTAGTCACTAAAACACCTTAGCTATGCTTAGGTTAACAAAAGGAACCTTGTTCATGAAGGCCATATTTCATGAGCAAGCATTTAAGTGTTATTTCATGTGTTGACCTGAATAGCTATATGAGTGACTACTACATGGAATGCTTAAATGACCTTGCAAATTGTTTTAACATGCTTAGAGTATCATCATGAACAACTTTGGTATTTAGTGCTAGGGCTAGTTTGGTCATTTAGCCATGGTTTGTATATGTAGCATGTTTTCAAAGTGACAAGTTTGACTAAAGTTGAACTAGGTGTTAGGGACCTTGCATGGAGGAGTTCACTAAAGCAATGTTGTAGTGTTTGACATAAGGAACAACTTTTATTTTTATGTCATGGACTGATTTAGCTTCTAACATGTTTGAATTGGACTCACAAAAATCAGCTTTTCACTGTTTTCAGCACTTCAAAAATTTTCTAAGTGTTTGCTCGACTGACAGCCTGACAGCCCTATCTTAGTGATGATATTACTCCGTCTATGTTGCGAATTAGCACGAGGTGATTGAACAACATTTGTAGCTGGTACTTAGGTCTACAAAGTTGGTTTAGTAACCTAGCACTAATTCGTCACGGATTAGAAGATCAAGCTCCACGAAAGTACGTCGTCAGGCTCGGCCATCACGTTTCTAACGAAACTGAACGACGCGTTCAGTGGCCGACCGATGGCAGAACCAGCGCGCCGCATGTCCACGGCGACGGCCGCGCGTCGCCGTTGCCCTGACCGCGCAGGCCACGCAGCGCCTGGGCGCGCCTTCATCACGCCAGCGTCCGCCCGAGTCGCCCCGCGCTCCATTTCCGCTTCGCCTCGGCCTCCTTCTTCGCCGCAGCAGCAGCCGAGCGCCTCCTTGCTCCGCCATCGCCATAGCCAGCTCTAGCTAGCGCTGAGCCGCCCAGTCATCACCGCAACTGCATCGCCGTCTTCCCCGCAACTCCCTGCGCCAGCCAGTGCCCGCTGTTCTTGCTCGGTGAGCTCTAGCCCCGCACACCGCCTCGCCGGAATTCCTCCGCCACCCCCGTCGCAGTGGCCAGGCCCAACCCGACCACCTCAGGCCACGAGAGCGCGCGCACTAGCATCCTTGTAGTCCACTGGTGCTCGTCCGAGCTTTAGGTCGAACCACCATAGCCCACACCGGCGTTTCACCGTCGACCCGCACCTCCACCCCGCCATGGCCGCCGCCGTAGCCGCTAGCTCCGATGAGAAGGCCCCCCAAGTAGCTCAATCGATGCGCGAAGTCGAGTAGATCATCGTGTGATGATGTCACCGCCGGCGAGTTCGCCGTCGGCGAGCTCTGGCCGCGCCCGCAGCGTACAGCGCCGCCACTCTGCTTCGGTGTCGATGACATGTGGGGTCCCCTGACCGACGGGTCCCACCTGTCAGCGACAGCAGTAGTGAAAGCTAACTCATTTTTGAATCCAGTTTTTGATTTGTTTTGTTATTTTTGTATCTTTAGTTTGGTAGCTCCTAAAATGGTGAAATAAATATGATTGTGATGCTTAGGAAGTGTAGTATTTAGGAAAAATATGTTCTTGGCTTCAACAGTAGAACTTTCTGGAGATTTAAATAGGGATTTCAAATGTGCTTTTGAATGTATTTAAATTTGTTTATTTTATATCTAGAGTTCCTGTGCTCCAAAAATTATGAAATTTTTGTGGTAGGCTATTCTTAGCATATGTGAACTCTGGTAAAAATTTGAGGACCAGTGCATGTGTAGATCTATAGTTATAGATTTTTCTTTTATAAATAGTTAATCCTTGCATGAATTTTTATAAATTAATTATAAGTCCAAAACTCATGAAATTTATTGGAGGTGATACTAGTACCATATGGATGTTAAGAAAAATAAGAAATCTGTTGCTTGACACTTTTCAATAGGATTTTCCATTTATGCTATTTCAAGCCTTGCTTCCTTATCATTTTTGTATAGGATGTTCTACTTAGTAAAACGACATGAAATTTTTATAGTAGTCCTTTTATAGCATTAGTAAGGCTCTGTAAATTTTTGAGAATTTATTAAGCACATCTGATGTATATTTATTATTTAACCTAGATATCTAAATAAAAATAATAAAGGCAATTTAGTAAATAGTTTGGGCTTCACCAATATATCATCTTAACTGTATTTGGTATGCTTACACTGTTGGTAGGTTCTAGTTGGTAAATTTTTGAATGATTACATAAAGTAGAAGTATTCTTACTTTATATTGCATGTTAAGTCATTTCCGGACTGATTCTAAAGTGTGATGAGTTACATGTTGAAACTGATGTAGACTGTAAAAATGGTTAATAACAAAGTTGTAGAGAATTTGATAAGTTTTCCAGAAAGTCCAGGATCATTGCTTTTGGATTTGTAGAACTTCAGTTATGAGTGAAACAAGTAACTACTGTATGGCGTAGTCGATGCATTGTAGAAGTAGTTAAGTAGTAAGCGAGAAGAGATATGCACCTACTCAAACAACATGATGCACTTGTTAACATATATGCATTCATGATACTCATGCCATACTCATGCATCTAGGATCGGAGGAAGAGATCACATTGCTGGAATTCGAAGAAGCAGAGGAAGGGAACCCGCAGGAGGATCCGCAAGCCGCAGCTCCCGAAGGCGTGGAGCAGAACCCTGAAGAGCTTCCGGAGTGCCCTGACCATCGCCCTACTTCCTTTCTACGTGGCAAGCCCCGGAGCATTATAAGTCTCCCAGTAATTTACAACTGTTTACTTACGTATTTATGATTGATGCATTAGGTTATAAGAGTTGAATGAAACCACTTGATGCATGTACATTCCTTGTCCAGAAATTACACCTTTAACCGGTATAGGTCCAGGATCGAATATATGCTTAGCCATGCTTAGACCGGTAGAAGTCGGGTGATTTCCTGTCACCTGCGAGATATAGGTGGATACCGGAGCGCGTTTGGTTATAATGGTTATCATGGAAAAGAACCATGGTTAATGTAAATGGAGACCGGGCGGGATATCGATAGAAAAGCAACAAGGCATGGAGGTCTTGGGTGTGGATCTATCCCCGTCTGTGTCGATCAAGGACCGTACCGTTGTTGGAACTTCTGACAAGATTGAACGCATGCCTCTCACTTAGCTGGCCGGATAATTCGTTCCGACCGCGAAGCCGAGTAATTCAACTCAGGCCGGGAATCGTTCTGTTGTGCGCTCCTTTCGGGGAACGATCAGACTGAGCCCAAGGGCAGGTTTGGCCTGAGCATCCTGGCATCTGGTGTTCCAGATTGTGCGGCGCAGTACGAACCCGCGAAATGTGTACCAGAGTTGTACCAAAGGTGACCTAAGGCTATCGTGGCTGGTAGACCTGGGTTTGTGTTAGGAATAAATTCCCAGCTGGTTGAAATCGATTCGAATCGCCGTCTCTCCCGGATAGTGAGAAACTTGGCTAGCTCCAACATCGTAGTAACTTTGTTATGAAACATGATGGTTCAGATGAATATGGAATTACAATACTTGCTATGGTTACTATTGTATGATTCTAAATAATATACCACATGTTTGGCATAGGATAGTTGCTAATCTAGAATTGGATAGTTTTAATTAACTTGATAAAGGAATCACAAGTGTACAAAGATTAATTGCCTTTTTCGCAAAAATGTTGTCAAGTTCCGTCCACTTATACAGCCTTGCATAATCCTTGGAGTCATTTTATTCTGGTTCATGACGGGTAAGTCTAGCTGAGTACCTTCTCGTACTCAGGGTTTATTTTCCCATTGTTGCAGATGGCACTGTGTATCATGGTTATTGCAAGAGTTGCTTCTATCCCACTGTGGATGAGGAGTAAGCCGTGGGCAGGCTTCTTTAGTAATTCCTATCTTTGCTTTTGTGGACCGTGATCTGGTTGGCACTGTATTAAACTATGTTGGAAAACTTTATCTCGAACTTATTTGCTTCCGCTTTGTTTATCAAACTTGTTTTGTAATAACTTTTATTCGTACTCTGATGATGAAAAGTATCTGTGAACTTTATGTAATATGTGGCATGTATGTTGAATCCTGTACGATCTTGGTTGTTGTAAATCGTTTATCGAGACCCGTCATGGTACTCGACGGACTACCGGGTTTATATGGGTTCAAGTATGACAGTGCGACCGCTTGCGGATTGCCATTATACTTGTATTCTTATAAATTGGTCGGTTCTGCGACAACCGCCTCCGCCACCACCTCACAACCAACCCCCAACACCAAAAAACGAGCCAACCCTAGAAAACCAAGTCAACCCTCATGGAGCATTGCCAACAATAGGCATGATATTGCCAATCGTCGGAGGATCATCAATGGAGTTTCAAACGAAAAAGCAGAAAAATGATCACCTCCGCCTGGTAAACAATGTAGCAGTCCAAGGCCCGGCGAAACACATAGATTGGTCCAGAGTCCCAATCACCTTCACAGAAGAAGATCTCCAGCTAGAGAGCTACCCTCATGCAGATGCAATGGTGATCAAGACAAACATAGCAGCATGGGAGATAAGCAGAATACTGATCGACACTGGCAGTTTAGCAGATATAATCTTCGCAAATACCTTCGACCAAATGAAGCTCAGCAGAAATCAACTACAGCCCTCTGAATCCCCTTTAATAGGATTCGAAGGCAAGCATATACAAGCATTAGGAAAAATCTCACTCCCAGTGTCGTTCGGAACCCAAGTGAATGCCAGAACCGAGTACATAACTTTCGACGTCGTCGATCTGTATTACCCATACAATGCCATCTTGGGCAGAGGATTCACAACCAAATTCAATGCAGCCCTACATATGGCCTACCTGTGCATGAAAATACTAGCACTCCATGGTATTATCATAGTCTGAGGTAGCCAGAAAGAAGCAAGAAACATAGAGAAAGCTATCTACAGAGCCCAAAGAAACATCAATGCAGTCGAGTCGGCAAACAAAGAACTAGAGCCTCCGGATATGCCCAGAGGAGAAACAGATATGGCAGGTCAAGAAGAGACAAAGCTGATCCCTCTAGAAAAGGAGTTACTAGACAGAAAAGTAACAATTAGCTCACAATTGAGCAAGGCAAAAGATGAAGAGCTCATGGAAACTCTAGTAAAAAACAAGGACATATTCGCCTGGTCAGCCTCCGACCTCCAGGGAGTCAGCAGGGACATCATACAGCATGAACTGGATATCAATGAAAACATGAGACCAAGAAAGCAGAAACAGAGAAAAATGTCAGAGGACAGAATCCTGGCAGCAAAGGCGGAGGTGCAAAGATTGCTAGATGCAAAAGTCATCAGGGAAGTCAAGTATTTAGAATGGTTCGCAAATGTAGTACTGGTACCAAAGAAGAATGGCAAAATGAGAATGTGCATAGATTTCACAGATCTGAACAAAGCTTCCAAAAGAACCCTTTCCCATTGCCAAGAATAGATGCCTCCGTCGACAAGGTAGCCAGATGCTAGAGGTTCTCTCTCCTCGATTGTTTCTCTGGGTATCACCAAATCTAGATGAAAAAAGAAGACGAAGACAAGACAAGTTTCACCACTCCATTTAGGACATATTGCTACACCAGAATGCTAGAGGGCCTCAAAAATGCCAGAGCAACCTTTGCCAGAATGACAAAGGAAGTTTTGGGCTCACAACTAGATAGAAACATCATAGCCTACGTCGATGACATAGTGGTCATGACCAAGAACAAGAATGATCATGTCTCCGACTTATAGGAAACCTTCGCCAACCTCAGGACAGCTGGCCTCCGCCTCAACCCAGAGAAATGTATATTTGGAGTCACAAAAGGGAAGATGCTCGGTTATATCATAAGCAGCGAAGGCATCAAAGCGAACCTAGACAAAACCAGAGCAATAATGACAATGGCAGAGCCCAAAAATAAGAAAGAAGTACAAAAGCTGACGGGAAGAATAGCAGCGCTCAATAGATTCATCTCAAAATCAGCAGAACGCAGCCTACCCTTCTTCCAAGCCCTGAGGGGCGGAGACAACTTTGAATGGGGGTCCAAGCAGTCGGAGGCATTTCATAACTTGAAAGAGTATCTGGCAAACTCACTGATGGTCTCCGTCCCAGAATCGGACAGCCACCTATTGCTGTATGTGGCGGCCTTCGACCATGCAGTCAGCGCAGTCTTAGTCCACGAGCTGGAAAAAGAATTAGGCAAAACTCAAAAACCAGTTTATTTCATCTCAGAAGCACTGTTCGAAGCCAAGCTAAACTATACAGAGGTAGAGAAAGTTGCCTACGTAGTGCTGATGGCATTAAGAAAACTAAAGCATTACTTCCAAGCCCACAAAATCTCAGTTCCAACATCGCTGCCACTACAAGACTTGCTCAGAAACAAAGAAGCCTCCGGCAGAATAGGCAAATGGGCTACAAAGCTATCACAGTTTGGTATCTCATATGTCCCTAGAACAGCAATCAAATCATAAGCATTAGTTGATTTTGTAGCAGATTGGACACCTCCGACAAAGCCCAAGGTACAACCAACAACTCAAGGCTGGATAGCATTCACGGATGGAGCCTGGGGCCAAGCCAGAGTAGGAGCCTCCGCCGTCCTAATGGCACCCTCCAGCGTCAGACTAAAATACGCAGCAAGGCTAGAGTTCAAATCAATAAACAACATAGCAGAATATGAAGGCCTGATCTTAGCGCTGAGCAAAGCAAAGGCCCTAGGGGCAAAAACATTAACAGTCAAAACAGATTCTCAAGTGGTCACTGGCCAAGTAGAGAAAGAATACACAGCAAGAGAGCCAGAACTAATCAAATACCTATCCGTTGTCAGAAATTTGGAGCGGAGATTCGAGGGTTTCACCCTGAAGCACATCCCAAGATTAGAAAATGCAGAGGCAGATGAATTGGCAAAGGCTGTGGCAAACAACCTGCCACTGCCACCAAACACTTTTTACCAGATCTTGAAGTCTCCGGCAACTGCGGAGACATCTAAGGCACTAGAACCCATACTACACCTGCAAAATGAAGATTGGAGAAAGGTGATAACAGAATTCCTAGAAGGCAAAACCACCGAAGAAGATGAAGCAAAAGCAGCAAGAATACAGGCCAGGGCAAGAAATTACACAATCATAAATGGCGTACTATATAAGAAAGGAGTAGTCTAGCCTCTCCTCAAATGCATATCGCAGAGCGAAGGCATAGAGTTGCTTCAAGAAATACACTCAGGAATTTGCGGGTCGCACGTTGGCTCTAGAGCTTTATCAGCAAAGGCAATAAGGCAAGGCTTTTATTGGCCAACACACATACAAGACGCAGAGCAGACAGTCAGAACATGCAAAGCATGCCAAACATTCTCTCCAGGATAGTCAAAACCATCGTCGGAGACCCAGCTTATACCTCTGACATGGCCGCTGCAAAGATGGGGGATGGACCTGGTCAGCCCATTACCGCCATCCCAAGGAGGAAACAGATTCGCAGTAGTAGCAGTGGAATATTTCACAAGATGGATAGAGGCAAAGCCGCTGGCGAAGATAACCTTAGAAACTATCAGAAAATTCTTCTGGCAGAACATCATTTGCAGATTCGGTGTACCAAGGATCTTGACAGTAGACAATGGAAAATAATTCGATTCAGAGAACTTCAAAGAATTCTGCAAAAGCATAGGGACAAAACTAGCCTTCGCCTCGGTATACCACCCAGAGTCCAATGGCGCTGTGGAAAGAGCAAACAGAATAGTGTTTTCAGCAATATCAAAAACATTGTTGGGCCTACGCAAAGGAAAATGGATAGATGAATTACCTAGAGTTATTTGGTCACACAATACATCCGTCTCAAGAACAACAGGATTCACACCATTCAAACTGCTCTATGGAGAAGAAGCCATGATGCCAGAAGAAATAAAGCATGAAAGTCTCCGCACAACGAGTGAGCTGATGTTGCAAGATGAAGAATATGCAAAAGAAACTATAGAAGCAATAAGACTGGAAGCAGTCGAAAACATTGCAAAATATCAGTCCCAAACCAAAAACTGGAGAGATTCCCAGGTGGTAAGGAAAGACATAAAACACGGAGACCTCATACTCAGAAGAAAACCCAACGCACAACTGGTCGGCAAGTTGCAACCGAAATGGGAAGGCCCATACACAGCAACGGCAGCAGGCCGACCCGGTTCTTTCCACTTGACCAACAGCGAAGGTGTCACAACAACCCACACATGGAATATTGACAGCCTGCGCAGATACTACATCTAGGCAATGTACCAAAGGGCAACCTCCGCAAAATATAAGCGGAGGCCCCTCCATGCATTTACCTTAGTTTTTTTTACTTCAATCAAAACAAAATGTAAAAGAGCCTGCACTCTTTTCCTCACAGAGGAACTCCAAGCGGAGGTGAGGTTTTTAACGAGGCAGGCTCAATGTAAAAATCCTCTACAAGTATAAAGAGGTAATTCCCCAAAAGAACGCCCCAAAAAACCTAAAACCAAAAGCGGCCAGCTCTGGCGTCGTAATATTCGGTAAACAAAAACTACAGGTCCTTTCAAAGCACCAGCCATAGGCAAGGGCAATTTGAAACGACCTCCATGGCCAAACAGGCCTTCGACCTTGACAAAGACCTGACCAAAGTCAGGCATCAAGGCAAAAACTTTTGGCCAAACAGGCCTTCGACCTTGATAAAGACCTGACCAAAGTCAGGCATCAAGGCAAAAACTTTTGGCCAAACAAGCCTTCGACCTTGACAAAGACTTGACCAAAGTCAGGCATCAAGGCAAAAAAATTTGGCCAAAAAGGCATCCGACCCTTGACAAAGACCTGACCAAAGGCAGGCATCAAGGCAAAAAAAATTTGGCCAAAAAGGCCTCCAAAAATTGACAAAGACCTGTCCAAAGTCAGGCATCAAGGCAGCAAAAAACAGCCAAAATAGGCCTTCGACCTTGACAAAGACCTGTCCAAAGTCAGGCATAAAAAAACAAAAATGGCCAAACAAGCCTCCGACCCTTGACGAAGACCTAAACAAAGTCAGGCAGCAAGGTCAAAAAAAAGGGAGAGCCAAAAAGGCCTCCGACCCTCGAAGAACAAATTCAGGAGCCAAGAAAAAAACAACCTCGGCAAAGCACGCCTCCGACCTTAACGAAAAACACCCCTAGCATCAGGGGCAAAAAATTTGTGGCGCTAGACCAGGAAGAAGGTCTCCAGCTAGAAAGCTACCAAAGGTCTCCGACATCAAAAACAGGAAAAACATAAAGTGCCTGACGAAACACTGCCACAACTGCGACGCCAGACCTCTTTACTTCAAAAGATCTCAAGGGGAACGAATGATTCAAGAAAGATATAGGCTATTAAAGCCAAGATACGATCCAACCAACAATGTACAAAAATGTTAACACCCGAAAGCCGCCACCCTGCTATAAAAACGGACTCCCCCAAGCCCTTAAAAACTCAGTCAGCATAGGGTGCAAGGGCGCAAGGGGGGAGCAAGGCATAGCACAAGCAAAAGCCATAGCGACAGCCATGGAGGCAGGGGTCTCCTTAGACATCCAACTCGGCCGTAGATATTGTACGAAAACTCGTAAAATCGGAGGCAATAGTAGACAGTCGGAGGCAGTGGGAAAAGAGATAGGACCTACGGCATGGTGATGAACAGCAGAGGCCTACGAAAGCAGGGGGATATCGCACGAAATCTCATAACATCCCCCTAGTGTCGGAGACCTAACCTGCCATCTCCAAAGATCAACCATGTCCCACGGGTGTGCAGCGTCGGAGACCCATACCTCCAGACAGCTAAAACACCTAGCTAAAGAAATATCTAGAGTCTCCGCCGTCTGCACAAGCTACGCCAAACCTCCAATCGGATCAAACAACGATTTGGCAAGCCTCGTCAGGCGGACCTCAAGTATGCCTCCGCCGGTCGAAAAACTACAGAGACTTCTACCCCGGCCATCAAGCAAGCATAGAGAATGAGAAAAAATGGGGCAAAGGTCCTGGCCACCACCTCTGTATCGCGCTCGCTCGCCCAAGCAAAGGACAACGGTGTGCGAACTCGGGACTAGATGAGATATGTAAACTACCACGACGGGCTCAAGCCACTGCACAAACAATCAAGAAAGTGAACCTGTCTTGTATTCCATAAAGCGTCGAGAAACATTCTTACAGGACACCAACTTGAAATAAAATCCTAACTATTGTGGCGGAGGTCCGCGCCAAGCGAGCGCACGAGTAAACCCAGCGCGCTCGTCGTCTATGTCAAACCTAACTAACTCAAACACGTCGCGCGCAACGCTGCGGGGAAAGGCCGAACGCCAATACTCCCAAAGCTCTCCGCTCATGTAAATACCGTCGTTGTAGAGAGTCAAAGGCGCAACATCTTGCGTAGGCTCCCGATTCGGAACCTGCGCAAGGTTAAAATTTTCCACAAAACCATTCAGAACAAAATAAACTTTATTCACAAAAGTCCAGCTGGACTGCAAAATACACGCTAGAACAACTGAGTGCTACAAAGAGCCTAGACCTCCGGCGCATCAGCCGCAGCGGAAGTCTCTGGAGCGGAGCTCGCATCAGCTGTGGGCGAGCATGGCACCTGCGGCCTCCGACCACCGCCACCACTGCCGATCGTAGATCCCCCGGAGCGCCACCAACGGCGGAGGCACCGACCGCAGTCGCTGAGCGCGGAACCGACGGAGGCCTGCCCGCAAGACCCTTCTGCGCATCCTATAGCATAGGCTAGAGTGTTAGGGGCAAAAGCAACGAAAGCCTTCGCAGCATCGCCAAAAACAAAAAGAAAAAAAAAACAGCTACAAAGACTACAAATACCTTCGCCCTCTTGTCCTCCGCCAGTTTCCGGGCAGCAGATCTCCCAAATGGAGCCCAAAAGTGCCCAATGAAATTTCTCAAGGTTTTTCGCAAACCAAGAGAGGTCTCACCGAGCTCCTCCGGGCCAGGCAGCGCCCCCTCCAGAATACTTTCGGTATGCGTACACCCGCCGCGTGCCAAAAGTTTGGCATAATTCGCCACTCCCGCGAGCGCCCCATAGTCCGTGCAACCGTTGATCAGACCGGGGAGCTTCACAAGGTGACGCTTTAGCCAGGAGGCGAGGGCGTACACGCTGTCTTCCTCCGGAGGAGTGGAGGTTTTGCCTCCGAGCTCGGCGACGGTGGCCCGGTAGTGGCCAACGGTTGCAGCAAGGACTCCTTTGACCGAGTCCAAACGCCTCGTCGTCAGAGATAGCTGCTCCCTCACCGCTGCTGCGGATTCCTTCTCGAAAGCAAGCTCTCGCCGAAGACCCTCGGTCAGCTCATTCGCCCTACGGGCCTGCTCGACGGACAAAACCTTCGCTTCCCGGGCCTTGGCGAGATCGGCCCTCAAGCCATCCTTTTCTCGCTCCTTCTCCGTCAGAGACAGTCGGAGAGCTATAAGAGAGTCCAACAGACCCCCTTTTTCACCTTCTAGGCGCTCGATTTCCGCCTTGAGCGCTTCGATCGCGACGTCCCGGTCAGAGACCTCATGGGTACAGTGCTCTTCCATAACAACACTCGTGTGATACCCCTACGACCAGAGGGAAAAAACCAAAGAGATCAGCAACGGAATCAAGAACAAGTCTAGAAGCGAGCATACACAAAAAATAATAAAAGAAGGAAAGGGGCAAAACCGCCGGAGACGCACCAGGCTCTGGTGTTCCAGGTGAACGCGGAGAAGCTGGAAGAAATCCATATCCCTCAGACGCTGTTTGAAGCGATCTGTTCAAAAAAGAACAAACAAACACGAAACGATAAGGTGAGAAAAGCAAATCTCACGTTAAACGCACCAACCGCCGAAGACCACCTCCGACGTCTCCAAGAACGGCAAGATAACACTCCTCCCAACCTGAGATAGAAGTGTCGGAGGAGCCTATGTAAAAAACAACAACAACAACAGCTCAAGTCGAAGGGCAGATCAGAAACAGGTCAGATGATGATCAAAATAAAAACATTTTATACTTACTCGGACCCAGCGTCGTCAGCCCTGGCTGCCCCGGACCGAACCTAGTGCCCGCAGCGGCTACTCGCTCCTCCGGGGTGAGAAGTCCAGCCATGACATCACCTGCAAAGCAACAGATACACAGTATTAGCACTTAGCTCAATACGCAAAGGAATGAACTAGGCAAAGACAATAAACACAAAGATGTGCACCAAACAGACTTACTTATAAAAAACCCAGGCTGGGCAGCTTGTCGCGCCCTCTGAGCAGAAGTCTCCACCGTATCGTGTGGCGAAGGCCCAAAGGGCCGGACTTCCTCAACCAGTGGCCCGGCGGGCGGAGGACTCGAAGAAGGCCGAGCCGCCGGGGCCTCCTCAGCAAGCGCGGCCTCTAGCCGCTTGACGTCGGCCGCAGGCACGGGCGAAGGCGCGATAATGGCAGGGGACGAAGGAACATGCCGCGGGATGGCCTCTGTGTCCTCTTCAGAGCTTGAGCACAGCCCGCCAAGAACGTCGGGCATAGGCTCGACGGCGCTATCTTCCGGCTGTTCGCCGACGCTCATAGCACCATGCGAGGAGCGTGCTGGGGCAACGCCGATCTCCGGACACCTGGCACCGCTCACAGCTCTGCTCGTCGGGCACACCAGAGCTACAGGAGAGCCACTATCCCCTCCGCTCGCAACTTGCGCGTCCACTGACGGGACAGAGGAGCTCTCAACATCTTCGCTGCCGGCGGAGGCAACACCCGCACTGCCAGCAGAAGACAAGGCCGGCGCGATCAACGGAGCTCCGCTCTTCTTCTTCTTTTTTGCAGGCGCCCGAGAGCCGACGGCGCCCTTCCTCTTCTTAGACTCGGCCTCCGCCGTAACATTCTTTGCGAAGGCCTTCTTCTTCTTCTTCTCAATCAAAGCCAGGACCTCAGCAGGAACCTCACGCTCCCAGTAGACGATCCCGACCTCCTCAAAAACTCGATTGAGCCGCGGCATGGTGCCTGCCACGGCCATCCGAGACGTGTACTCACGCTCGGAAATCTTGCCAACCAACCCTATGGCGGCTTACTCAACTTCGGAGACGAAACCATCCTCCATCACCCCCTCCCCCAAGGACTGACCGAAGCGGGGGAACGGAATCTCGGCCTCCGGCCCAAAAACGGGAACCTTGACCTGTTCCAGCCAAAAGGCTGGGTTGTTTTTGCCCAAGGGCCAGTAGTTGGAGGCCATGATCTCCTCCACCAGATCACAGCCACTAGAGTAGCGGCATGCTGCCGCAAAAGCCTGATCACAAGCCTCCCTTGTCGGAGACACCTCCTCCGGCGGATCCACGCGCGTGTGTGGCGCCATCTCCTCCATCCGAGAAGTCAATGGATACTCTGAGAGCTCCTCGCCATCCTCGGTTGTACTGCAGACCCCATAGGTCTTCACGTAGAACCATTGCTCGAGCCAGCCGCGGTCCCACTTACCCTTCTGGCAAAAAGAGATCTCCAGGCGGTCCACGCCCTAGTTCCTCTTAGACATAAAAGTGCAACTACCGTACTGGTAGGTCACCTCCACCTCCTTGCCATCTCGCACCTCCTTCTTCTTCTTTGGCTGCTTCTGCAGTTCATAGTACGTGCAAAAGGTGTCCACATCCGGCTCGGCACCGTAAGAGACGCACGCCCAGCAGAATTTGCTAAGCGTCAGGAAAGCAGTGGGAGTCAGATGATGGAGCTAGACATTGAAGGTCTCCAACACCCGGCGAAGGAAGGGAATGTAAGGAAGGCGGAGGCCGCAGGTGAAGAAGTCCCGAAAGACCACCGCATATCCTTCCTCCGATTCCGGAATAGTCTGACCCGGCGGAGGGATTTTTACCCTGGAAGAAGGAAAACATGACTCCTTCAACATCTCCACGATTGCCTCCTTAGTAATAGAGGAGGGGCCAAAGTCCCAAGACTTTATCGCCATATCTCCGGAGTCCGCGGCAATCTGGTCTCCGATAGAAGCAGAGACACTCCCCAAATCCTCCTCCACTAGTTTTTCAAACTCCAACGTGGAGGCAGAGGCAAGCATGCACTCCTCAAAGCGCGCACCCCAGTCGACGGCCCTAACGCCGAGAAGGTGGCGGTAAGGTCCGGAGAAGACGGGCCGGCGAGTTTGGGCGGAAAGGAAAGGAAAGCCACCGCGACAGCAACCTAAGCGCGAGACACAAGCAGAGAGACGGAACGCGTGAGGGTAGCGAAAGGCGAAAGAGAAGAGAGCAGAGAGCAATTTCTCGAATGCCGTGAAAGCGAATGAGCGATGCGGGAGGGGGGACCCCACCACCAACAACACCCTTATATAGGCAGCAGGCAGGCGGTCCGGCTCCCGCCACACAACGGTCACCTCCGGAAGAATCGCCCACCGCACAACGGTCACCTCCGAAAAAGTCGCAAGATGCACAACGACTATATTTGCAGCCAAACGGCTACTTTGACAAGACCAACGGCCGCGCCAGAGCCAGCCAGGGGGGAACCGGTGGAGATCGGTTGGAGACGTGACCAACGGCTGTGCCAGAGCAGGCCAGGGGGGAACCGGCGGAGATCGGTCGGAGACGTGACTATGCGCAGTCTCTGCCCCCGCGGACGTCCTTGATTAGGGCGTTTTGAGCTCACGATGCATTCAGGCGGACCGCGGTCTCAAAAGGGGGGAACTATTGTAACATGGCCACCATGAGAGGCGGAGACCTGCGCAGTCAGCAGGTTACGAAGGCATCTCCGACCCGTTACCAAAACAGAGGTTGTGCTCCCACACCTCCAAACCTGGGAAAGAGAACGGTTGGTTAGATTGAGCTTGCAGGTTGCGGGCGGCGGCCCTGACGCGGTCTCCGCCCGGCCGGCTCGCAGGCGTCTCCGGCTGATGGGGCAGAGGCCGCTCCGCCAGGAGACTAATTAAATGCCAACATTGTTTGGGTATGTGCAGATAACCAGATGAGGGCGCTCGTGGACTACGCGGGTGCTCCAGCATGGTCTCCGCCCATTGGGGCAAAGACCCAAGCAGGAGATCGGTGATCCTGGGATGCCAGAGGCCTATGGCTTTGGCACTCCCAGAGGCGGAGGCCCAAAGGCTCATCGTCGGATCCTGAGGCCGGACAGAGCGGAAACCCACGGCGGAGGCCCTAAAGCCCATCGCCGAGTCCTGAGGCCCGATGGGCCGGTTGATCATGCAGGCCCAGTACCAGATGGCGGCATGGCAAGATTACCCCCGAGACGGAAGGCGAGTAGAGGAATATCCCAAGAATGTATTGTAGCAGTTGAGGGATACTACTGTAAACTCTTGAATGTGGTAGTTGAGCCCTATAAATAGGGAACACTTGTAATAGTAAAGGGTTGGTTGGTGGATGAATTAATGAAGCCATAGCTTTCCGTGCCATTCCCTTACTCACCACTCTCGCCCCTGTCGTTCCTATCCCGAGCCTCTGCCCAAGGGTGACGTCCGACGAGCGGAGGCCTCGGTCTCCCCCACGTTGTTTGAAACCGCTGTTTTCAACATATTTGATTGATTGTGTCTGTTTACAATAGCCGGGGTTTGGTATTTATACCCCGGGGGGTCTAAACATGAATCCTACTCGATCACGATATGTTACAACCTTAGGCATAAACGAGAACATTCCTAATTTAAGATAAGTTGGACTCTAATCTTTCCTTTCTGTAGAGTCCGATATGTAGTTTCTTGGTGCCAACCGTAGTTTATCATTGCTATCTGCTGACGTCATCCTAAGAGATCCAATTCTGGAGTTGTATTCGAATCGGCTGACATCGATCTCTCTTGATTGGCACAATCTTGAAAGCCTGCAAGTTCCCACGTTCTTTCTCCCAAATTTTGGTGTAAACACATGCCCCCCAATTTTGGGATAAAATGGTTTTATCCTAAAATTCCAACTCATTGGTTTACCGCGCCATAACCGTCCTTATCCGAGAAATACGCATAACTCCTAACTTTTCGGCCTGAGCCTCATATAACATCAATAGTATCTTTCTTGATGCACTCGGCCTTTTGCTTTTCCTTTCTTTTCTGGAGCCAACTCCAACAGCCGACGCCGTCATTATCAGGGACCCAAACCCTAGCAAATCCGTCGCTCTGTCGAACCATCACTTAAGCTTTCTCTGTTAGATCTGAACTTGCTCCAACCATGATGGTGACCAATGACCATGTTCCTGAGGTATGTTTCCAGTTTCCGTTCTCCAGGTATCAGCCCTTACCCTGTATTTCTGCTCCTCCTAAATTTATTTTATCCAATTTCTAGGAGATGAAGGACGAGATCTTGATTCCATCAGTTGTTACCCCTAATGCTTACTTCCTTGGGCCGATGGGTGATCCTGATCCATCTGATTTTATCTATCAAGAAACCAACCAGATCCCCTTTAAATGGTTCGTAGTGGATTCATCTTCCTGAAACAAAACTTCCTTCAGAAACTGGCCTAAAGCTCCTAAGGGATGGAGAGACTGGTTTCGCAGGGTATCCGCGAAGAAGGGTGGAGACTGGGAGCTTTATGATCTGAACCAGTGTCTGACACTTTCATTGTCTGAAATGGAGAGGAACGATTCACTCCTGATCTCTGCTTCTTATTTTTGGTCCAATGCTCTAAATGCCTTTATTTTTGGCCATGGCCCAATGACCATTACCCTGGCCGATGTATACATGTTGACCGGCCTCAGAACTACCGAATTAGTGCAACCTTATGAGTACTTGAGTGTCGGTTCCAAAAGACTGGCCAAGATAGCAGACTATACCGGATGGGCGAGTTACATTTTGAATCATGTTGAGGATGAATCATCTGTCAGCGAACGAGAATATGTGTCCTTTCTGAATATGTGGTTGGAGAAATTTATCTTTTGTGGGTCGTCTTGTGGCCTGAATTATAATCACAAACTCATGGCAGAGCACCTGGCATTAGGCAAGGATATCCCTCTTGGAAAATATCTGTTGGGAGCTGCTTATCATCTGATGTACCAGGTGGCTGCTCAACTACTGAAGAATGAACCAATACCAACTATCAGCGGCCCTTGGTGGCTGATACAATTGTGGCTCAATCTATATATGCATAAAACTGTAAGGCCTGATCTTAGAAACCTGAGTTTTCCTTCCTCCAATTTTGATGAGGAATATAGAGGCGAAGAAGGAAGAACCCAATAGTGTATGAATTATGGCGAGGCTGCATCGGCCATAACTATTGACTCTGATGTTGGCCACTTCTTTAAAAAGCTTTATAGAGGGTTTGATGCAGTCGTCCTGACTTGGCTACCATACAAGGAGGATGATGAACTGATCTTTCCATTCAAGTTCCGATTTGAATCTGGCTGCTCGGACAAGATAGCGGTCGCGATCTTTAATTCCTTCATCAAGCCCTATGTCCTCCCGGTCGAATTTCATCATGGTCATGGCAAGATGGTTAAAGGCTCCTCCATCCTGGGCAATCCTCCAACCTACGAGTCTTACAACCCCTCTTTTGTGGCCCGTCAGTTCGGTCTTGGCCAACTTCCCCCTCGCATGTTTTTCAAGAACATTTTGAAGCCGAGGGAAGATATCAGTGATGTGCTGGAAGCTTCCAGGGCCTTTCAATTGGGGTCAGACCTTCCTTCTTTTTCCTTGCACGACTAGGTCATAGCCAGTTTCTCTTCCAACCTCTTCGACTCCTGGTGGCAAGAATGGCGTTCCCATATTTTCTGTGGGCCAGTCCACCCCCTGTGTATAGCTCTGGATAGGGAATTTGCTTCTGGTAGTGAGGTAATCTTTTATTCCCCTTTTTAGATAGACTACTTGGCGAACTCTTTTGCCAACCATTTCAACTGATCTTTTCAGGACATCGAATTCGACCCTCCAAGCCTGGATAGGAGAGGTCATCCTATAGATTACCAACCCTCATGCCCAGTTTCAAGGATGGGATCAGCCGCACCTTCCTTGAAGAAGTTGATGAGAACCCCTGCTACTCCTACAATTGTGACGTGTCACTCCCCAAAGCGCAAGGCGGTTCCAGGGGTAACTCAGAAGGCTACCACTGGGAGGAGACTCCATAGAATGAGACCATCAGTTGTTCATGTAATCAATTTGTCTTTTCCTTGGACTGGCGTTTAACTTTCTAATTTCGTTCCTCCACAGCTATCGAGCATTGTGTCACAGTCTACTTAGGGCACGGGGCTGCTATCCCAGGCATTTGACTCAGCACCAACTGAACCTTCATCGGCTGATCCACGAATGGAGCTGATCTAGGTTGAAATAACCGATACTTCCATAACGATAGAAAATGTAAGTTCCATCTTTGAATCTTATTGGAGCATCCTTCTTGACTTCTTGATTCACTGTTATTCCCTCCCCTTATTTGGCCATTCGTTATACTAGACATCCTTCGATGAAACATTCATGCAAGAACAGGAACCTGGTATCTCACCTATTGGCAATGATCCAATTGACGTTGGGAATAATCATGTGGTTGGTGCTCAGACTGCCGATCTCCCAATCCAGCATACACTTGATGGTAAGGAAGCTATACGTCTTTTCCATTGCGATGATCATGAACTGAAATTTTTCCCTATCATTGCAGATGCTAATGCTGGAAGCTTAGAGCCGATTCAACTGGATGTTATTGGCGCATCATCGGCTATCCCTTCCCCTCCGACAGAGGCCGCTATAGAGAAGGCGCTATATCTTCTTTGTTATCCACTTTGTGATAAATCGAGTCAAACCTCCTAATCAAGTTTTCTCTTGTACACAGGCATTCAATCTTCCAGTCTGGAGCCATTCTCTCAATTTTGAGGAATATTTTGACAAGGATGAGATCAGATCATCAGCTACTTCTTCTAGCGAAGCCCTGTCGAAAGAGACCAGAAATTGGCTGAGACATATATTGCCAATGCTTGAGAAGGACGTGGTCGATCTGATCTGGGACAGACTCAATGCAGAGAGTCTTCTTGGCCATAAAGGGTGATCCATCTCCAACCCTTTCCAGAGTCTTGTTATATTTGTCTTCTTTTGAAGATCAGGCTCTAAAGGTAAAAAAGATTCAGAGAAACCTGTCCAATTGCGAAGCTTTGATGGCCCAGGATAGCTCCAACAAGCAAGAGGCTAAAGAGTTGATGCGGTTAATTGATGATCTGAAAAATTCTTCCCCTAGGACCAATCCAGAACTTTCCCAGCTGGAAATAAAACATGCTGAACTTGAGAAGGAACTAGAAATCGTGAAAGCTGCTATTGACCATCGCAAGTTTACTCTGGCCCAAATACCCGATGCCGTTAAATAGAAGAAACATGAACTGTTGGCCAAAGTGAAAAGAAGCAGAGTCATTCATAGCAGTCTTGAGAACACTCCTGGAACAGCCGAAGAGTACGAGCAAAAGATCGCAGAAGTCGACGTCGTCTGGCTAGAACTATTGAAAATTATCCAGGATGTCTTGAACTTGTAATTCATAGGTTAACACGTGTCTCATGTAAGATCAATGATAACCATATTTTGTTGCCTTGCCGTGTTTCTTGTCTTGGCTATAGAACCGAAAAACATCCGATCTTAGACTTTTGATCCCAATCAAGTCTGAAAACAAGACTTTTATTAAGAGAATCCTTTGATTTCCTGCCTTCAGTTGCTTGGTGCCTTTGTATATGACTACTTTTATCTTTTATTCTTGATCTATAGGCGATACATTCCATATCGGCTCTCATCGTCTGTGTAGATTTTTTTCATTTTTTGATCTAGAGGCGATACCCTCCTGGTACCAGCTATTAGAGCCGAGAATGAATCGGCTATTGAATGTTGACCGGGTGTCAGGATAATGTACCATAGAACCCTTCACATCAAAAGTCAAATGCGTAATCAACCAGGTCGAACATCCTATCAAATACAACATAACCTCTTCAAGTCCATTAACTCTGAATTTACCATCTCATTTAGCATTCATACATCGGCCTTGTCAACGAAATATGGTCGGCAGTCCACCAAGGGGGGTGCCCGTGGTGGTAGATTATCGGTAGACGGTGCGTGTAATCAGGAACCAGATGGTGACACAAGGCGTAGAGACAGCGATTTAGACAGGTTCAGGCCGTCTGATCGACGTAATACCCTACGTCCTATGTCTTTGGTGTATTGTATTGGGATGTATATAGATTAACTTGTCCTCTAGGGGACCCTTGTCTCTCCTTATATACTCTAAAGAGACAAGGTTACAAGTAAAGTATCCAATTTGGTACTATTACAATATCTAGTACAACTTGTAATCTTGATGTGTACGCCTTGATCTTACGGGCGGGGCCACCTCGGATGGTGCGGCCCATGTACCATCTTGTGGTACCCGGGGGTATATCCCCCACAGCTAGTCCCCGAGCGCCATGTATTCTGATGCGACACGCCATTTTAACCTTCTCTGAACAGTGAGGCTTGAGTTCTTGACATCTCCGACCACCATTGTCGCTGGAGAAGTAGGTTGTCTGAAGAATGTATGGTGCTCTTAAGAAGAAAGAAAAAGATTTCCATCCCGGGAAGTGTGCCCACTTGTATTTCTGAAAAGAAATGTAAGTGCGTCTTGAAGCATAGCATCTTTGATCATCAGAGGCGTAGTGATCGAAAAACAAGCACATTCACCTCAAGGTGAAGTGTGCCCACTTAGTCCCCAAGCCTGGTAGTAGGTGACGTAGGCACGTGGTGCTAGGGTCTAAAAAGAATTCCCAGTTAAGTTGAGAATCCAATCATCGTACAGGCGATACGAGATGCACCGGCAGGTGCATCGTACCGATGTAGTCCCCGAGCTTGCTGGAAGGCGAGGTATGAGCCTTGTAGCAAGGTCTAAGCGAGAAAGAATATCCCAACTGTATGCGAGTCGCCAGTCGCATGTAGTTGAGACGCAAAGTCCCCGAGCTGTGGTCGGAGAGTGGTCGAGGCAGTCCCCGAGCACAGGTCAAGAAGCGAGCGACGAAGTCCCCGAGCTATGGTTGGAGAGTGATCGAGGCAGTCCCCGAGCGTAGGTCGAGAAGCGAGCAATGAAGTCCCCGAGCTATGGTCGGAGAGTGATCGAGGCAGTCCCTGAGCGTAGGTCAAGAAGCGAGCGACGAAGTCCCCGAGCTGTGGTCGGAGAGTGATCGAGGCAGTCCCCGAGCATAGGTCGAGAAGCGAGCAACGAAGTCCCCGAGCTATGGTCGGAGAGTGATCGAGGCAGTCCCCGAGCGTAGGTCGAGAAGCGAGCGACGAAGTCCCTGAGCATAGCTCGAAATTCCTGCAATATAAATATGTAGAATGGTAGTACATGATGTACAAAATAATAAATTATGGAGAAAAATCAGCGATGAAGAAACAACACTCAGCAATCATTTGCAAATGAGCATGATGTGATAAAGCAGTTGGTACTTTGTAAACATCAGTGTTAATGTGAAGTTTGTGTTTATACTTAATATAAACAACCTGACCAGTTAGTATGTAGCTGAGTCTCCAGCCCTAGCTAGCCCATGAACCATAACGCGGGCGCGGAGCCCATGCACGTGTAGGAAAAACAAAGCATCGCTAAGGAGCCGCTGCCGACCACCCATAACGCAGAGGGCAGACGCTCGTGCACGTGTAGGGAGGAGCCGGAGATAGGGCCGTCTCTGTAGGCATCGAGCATCAACATGACTGGTCGAGGATTTGCATTAAGTATAGCTGTATATTATATTTAAGATGGTATACATGGACAAACGTTATTTGAAGAATAATCATGACGAGGACGTTGTGGAGAAACGTCGTAATGAAAATTATATTAAATATAAATATTAGAAGTGTCCTTATCTTTGATAGAAATTTGGTCGGCGGTGATGAAGTCGTCCGGTCCTCGAGCTTTCCGACCTGTCGTCATGACGGTGGTCGCGGTTGTCGTAGCGCCATTCTTCGCGGCGATCATCATTGCGACGTGGTCTGGCGGTCGAGGTGGTCGGAGCTCGGCGGAGCCGCTCGGGACGCGGTCTGGTGGTCTGGTGGTCGGAGCTCAGTGGAGCCGCTCTGGATGTGGTCTGGTGGTCGGAGCTCGGCGGAGCCGCTCTAGACATGGTCTGGTGGTCGGAGCTCGGTGGAGCCGCTCTGGACGTGGTCGAGGCGGAGTCAGAAGTCCACCGAAGGATCTAGACGAGGGTCCGAGTTCTCGTAGTCATTGTTGATCTCATGGTGATGAAAGCCATGCATCAGCAGCAAGAAAATATTCCCGTATGCATGCTTGTTCGTGACGTCAGCTTGTATGGCTCGATGCGGCTCGCTTGATGGCCTGACGTGGCTCGCTAGTCAGGTCGGCCGGCTTGCTTGAAGGCTTGGATCTTGTCACAGCTTGTTTGATGTTGGTTGATACAACGGTACATAACCATGTACATATTAATTTCCAAACAATCATGCATCCGTGCAAACTGATCCGTACGGCTGACCAGCTTGCTTTGCACGACCTCCTTGCTGGCTTGCCATCGTTCGGCTGCTTGTTGCTAGATACGCCCAGTCGGAGTTCTAGCTCCTGCCAAAAATAGTTATGTAGATGTAGACACATCCAATATATATTTCATAGAATAGTTAATTGAAATAGGAAACACAACTTAGCTTGTTCCATATTGATATATGTGACCCACGCATGTGCATACTTGTATGCAAGTCGAAGGATCGTTACCGTCCTTATCGAACTTGTGTGGTCTTGTAGATTGGACGTGGCCTAGTATTGGATGCCTTGTTATCGTCTCCATGGGAGATAGGTACGATTGTCTTGGCCTTTGCTGGTCTAAGTCGGAGTAGGATCCAGCGGGCTGGAGGTCGGTTGGAGCAGATCACGCCACGTAGGCCAGTGTGATCGGCTTCGTAGCAGATGAGGCAGCAACTGGGAATCGACGCCCCGCCTGCACCCGATGTCACGTTGGGTCGTGACACCACGGATGATATTAATGGTCGATGATGAGGGCCGGCATGAGCGTCGATGTCATCGGAAGCCAGGTTCCATGGATGATGTTGATGAAGAAAATCACCATCCGATTTGTTGGAAGATCAGCACACACAACCCCTAAAAGGGGACCCCTACTTGGCGCGCCACTATCGACGAAATATGGTCGGCAGTCCACCGAGGGGGGTGCCCGTGGTGGTAGATTATCGGTAGACGGTGTGTGTAATCAGGAACCAGATGGTGACACAAGGCGCAGAGATAGCGATTTAGACAGGTTCGGGCTGTCTGATCGACGTAATACCCTACGTCCTGTGTCTTTGGTGTATTGTATTGGGATGTATACAGATTAACTTGTCCTCTAGGGGACCCTTGTCTCTCCTTATATACTCCGAAGAGACAAGGTTACAAGTAAAGTATCCAATTTGGTACTATTATAATATCTAGTACAACTTGTAATCTTGATGTGTATGCCTTGATCTTACGGGCCGGGCCACCTCGGATGGTGCGGCCCATGTACCATCTTGTGGTACCCGGGGGTATATCCCCCACAGGCCTGAACCTCAGAACTATCATTTGTTTTCCTTTATTCCAATGGCCGATGTGAAGCTGTAACCTTTTCTACTAAAATAAACTCTCAGAGCCGATCGCTTGCATCGACTGTTGGCTTTCATTGCTGATCTTAATGAAGCCTCCTTCCCATGACTTGCCGGAAAAACATTCAAAGTCTCCTAGTTCCCAAAAGACTGGATCGGCTGTCTCGATGCTTACGGATTCATCAGCATGAACCAGTTCAACATCATCCCCATGCCATTGAATCAAACATTGATGCATGGTCGATGGTATACATCAATTCGCATGAATCCAATCATGACCGAGGAGCTAACTATAGGATCCTTTTCCATCAATGATGAAGAATGTGGTGGGCAGAGTCTTGCTTCCAATTGTTAGTTCGACGTTTATTGCCCCCCGAGGCTTAGATGTATTACATCCGAAGTCTCTAAGCATCATGTCAGTCTCCATCAGATCTTCCAGTCCTTTGCCAAGCTTACAAAAAGTAGTGTAAGGCATGAGATTGATAGAAGCACCTCCGTCCACCAACATCTTATTCATCGGCTTCCCATCAACGAGACCTTTCATATATAGCGCTTTCAAGTGTCGATGCTTGGTTGGTTTGTCAAATATTGCTTGTTGCACGATCGTCAACTTGGCAACTATCTCTTTATACTCCAATTCATCAAAATCCGAATAAACTTCTTGATTTACTAGAGCTCTAAATTCTGATGGCAATAGAAAAGCCACTTGGATATTAGCCGATGGCTGCTTTCTATCGGCTATTTGCTTGGTACACCACACTTGAGTTTTACCGGGTGCCTGAGCCTGTTCCATCTATGTATTCCTTAGGCATTGCACCCTTCTCTTCTGGCTTCTTGTTAATCCTCTAGGACACCATTGGCCTCTCTGCCATACATATCTTCTTTCATTGTCTTCCTCTTCATGATCAGTCCAGTCCTGATCGATGATTCTTTTTCCAAGCCGATCATGAACACTTTTGTTTTTTAAGCGCCGGTCCATGTTATTATTATGATATGCATCTTGAGCATGGATAGACCGGTGGTTGGTTTGAGACTGCTTATATCCCCGATATTGATTACTACATTCTGGACAGTCAGGTCTGGTAGGCAATTTCAAACCTTCATTCCAGCAATATCTAAAGAAAGAACAATTCCAATGTAATTCGGCTTGTTCCCTTTCATAACTCTCTTGTTCCAGTTGATGCTGGTATGCTTGGTCTTTTAACCAATGCAGATAATTCTTTTCCTTCTACCGCTGCCATTTATTCAATAGAATCCGAGACGTGACCTGTGGCTTTGTCATCTCTGCCTTCGACATCTTCCCCTACTCATATCGGCTCTTTTGTTCGACATGATGTCTTCTAATCTCTCTGTACTCGTCAGCCGATATTTGCATGTTGGGATCAACTGTTCCAGCTTCTCTCGATTTGGTCGATGTTAGGACCTTGGTTTTTCCTTTGAATAGCCCAGCATCGACCATGTTTTGATCCCCTGGGAAGGGATTATCATCGACCTTCATTTTTCAAGGCGTATCAAATTTGAGTCTCCCCTGCTGAATAGCTCTCTGTATATGCTGCCTGAAGATTCTGCATTCATTAGTGGAATGAGAAGTAGCATTATGGAACTTGCAGAACTTCTTATTCTTCAACTGATCAGGGGGCAACATGACATGACCATCGAGCAACTTGATCTGCCCCTTCTCAAGCAGGAAATCGAAGAGCTTGTCTGATTTGGTGACATCAAAGTCATAACTCTCCTCAACTCCTCTTCCCCAAGGATTTGGCGCCATCACTGTCTTCTTGCCCCAATTCCATTCAGCTGCAGCAACCTCTTCTTCTTCATCTTCATAGCCATCATCGACTGAGTATGGATCATAAGCTTCGGCTACTGAGGTACTCTTCTAGAATCGAGTATCTTTGCGTATGCTCTAGAATTGGCTATTAAGCGCTACTACTCGTTGAGCCAATTGACCCAGGTTGTCAAACTCTTTTCCCAGCAGCTTTTCTTTCCACATCAGCAACATTCCTTGAATAGCTAAAGCAGCTAGTTGATCGTCGGCCAAGTTTAAGGAGAAGCACAAGTTCTTGGTTTCTCGAAACCTCTGAAGAAATTCAATGCCCAATTCATTAGTCCTCTGTCTTATGGTTGTTAGATTGGTAATCTTCTTTTATCCAGTCCCAGTGTAAAAATATGTATGAAACTTCTTCTCCAGGTCAGCCCAATTGGCAATGGAATTGACTGGCAATGATGAAAACCAAGTGAAGGCTGGCCTTGATAGGGACAAGGAGAAGAAACGAACTTGATGGGCGTCTTTAACTGAT